>NC_057814.1:505317874-505617874 GCF_018294505.1 Triticum aestivum
CGACCCCTGCGCGCTCTTCCCATGGTGTGCGCGACGAGCAGCGTCACCACGCCGGTGACCCTGGGCACCGCCGTGGGAAGAGCCATGTGCGTCGTCCACGGGACGAAGGAGTTTAGCATGCCCGCCGAAGTGCTGGCAAAAATGGCGCGCAGCCGCTGGGTCGTGACGGAGCTCCTTGTAACATGGTTAGGAGTCGAAGCGCGCCACGGTCCACGCAGCTGTCGCCGCCACCCACGCCAGCAGAAGCTTTGGCGCGCGCGCAGCTGCTCCTCGACTTCCCTCCTGCTGCGGAGAAGCTCGACGAGTGGAGGGCCACCATCCGGAGCCTCGTCGCCGTTGCCAACAAAGATGATCCGCGACCGGCGGGACCCTCGGGCCGGCGCTCCACCGAGCCGCCACATGCCAGCGCTAGGAGGGCCGGGGGTGTTGCGGTCACGGTGCACTCTCCTCCTCCTCGCCAGCCGCCATGGGCATCGGCTCGTCGTGATGACGCTTGTGATAACATCTCTATAGCGTAGTCTCACCCGCGGACCCACCGTGACCAGCGCCAAGTTCTTCGAGAACGAGCTCACGAAGATGCTCGAACCACTATCGAGCGCCGGCGTGATACACGCCACCAGTCGGACAAGTGGGCGGGACCCGCTACGGACCACCCACCACTGGGGGACTCCAGCGGCCTACCTTACGAGGTGGGCTGCCCGGCCTTTACCCGCGAGCTGCGGCAGTTCCAGTGGCCATCCCACCGCACGTTCTAGCCCGACGTCGGTGAGAAGTACACCGGCAAGACCCATCCGTCCGAGTTCCTCAGCATCTACACCATCGCGATGCAGGCTGCCGGAGCTCACGACGACAAGGTGCTTGCCAATTACTTCCCGCTGGCACTAAAGCCCAATGTTATGTCTTGGTTAATGCACTTGCCGGCGGATTCCATTTCTTCTTGGTCGGATTTGTGCCATGAGTTCGTTGGCGCCTTCACAGGAGGCCACCAAGCTCATGGCCAGGCCAGTGATCTGCATATCATTCCCCAGAAGGAAGGGGAAACCCTGCGCAAGTACATCCAGAGATTCAGCCGGGTGCAGTACAACATCCCCGACGTTCATCCCGCTTCTGTGATCAGCGCGTTCCATCAGAACGTGCGCAGCCGCAAGATGCGCGAAGAGTTGGCGATGACCAAGGTTAAGGTATGTTGCCGAACTCTACGTTTTGGCCGATAGGTGCGCCTGGGCTGAAGAGGGAAGGAAGTACCCCGGCGAGGACGCCGGCGCGGAAACCGACTCTACTGACAAGGACACCGCCGCCCCAACGAAGAAGGGCCCGCGTCGCAACAAGAAACGCAAGAGCAAGGCCGTGCTTGCCGTTGAGGGGTCTGACGACACCGGCGCTGCCAAAAAGGTCAAGTCAGACGACCCCGGCAAGGAGATTGCCGGGTGCGTCGCCTGCCGAGCCTTAGCAGCTGCCGACAAGCCAGGGGCTCCGGCAAGCAGTACTGCAAGATCCACCGCACCAAGGGCCACGACCTCCAGAACTGCCGGCAAGTCGAGCTGCTTGCTGAAAAGCAAAAGGCTGAGTATGAGAGGCGGGACAAGGAGAAGGGCCAGGATGGTGCCGAGGGATCCGGCAAGAAGCGTGGCGGCCAAGGAGGCCGCTCCGGCAAGGACAACCAGCAAGAAAGGCCCGCCCGGGGCCGTGACAAGAAACAAAAAGACGATGATCATGACGAGGATGACGAGTCCGGCGAGCAAGAATTCCAGAAGGCTACAGAGGCCATGCGCGTCGATGGTGGCGCCTCGCTGCATACTTCTCACCGCCAGCGGGGCCGACCTAAAGGTGAACAAGATGTTGGTCGACGGCGGGGCCGACCTAAACTTGATCTCACCCGTCGTGATCAAAAGGATGCAAATCCCTGATGGAGACCTCGAGGAAACGGGCACGTTTCAAGGGGTCAATCCGGGGAGGAGCCAGCCGAAGGGAAAGGTCACGTTGCCAGTGACGTTTGGAGGAGAGTTGAACCACATGACGGAGAGGATCGTCTTCGACGTGGCCGAGATCCCCTTGCCCTACAACGGGATTCTCGGCCGCCCGGCACTAGCCAAGTTCATGACGGCGTCGCACTATGCCTACAACATGCTAAAGATGCCCAGGCCGTTGACCATCATCTCCGTCCCCTCAGACAAGGAAGACATGCTGATTTGCGCTGACCAACTCTACCGGGAAGCAGTTGCAGCAGCTGCCGCCAGGGCACTTGCTCCTGCCGCCGAAGCCCCGGGAGGGAAGAAGAAGCCCGGCAAGACCTCTCGCACCCACTCCGGCAAGCACACCTCCTTGGAGTGTTGTGCTACCGTCGAGGACGTGCCAGAGAGATCTACCGGCAAGGGCAAGAAATCCAGAGCTGAGCCACCGCAGACCAAGAAGGTGTCCATCAAGGAGGATGGCACGGAAGCGGCTTTCACCATAGGCTCCACCCTCGACGGCAAATAGGAAGGCGCGCTCGTCACCTTCCTGCGGGCGAATGTCAACGTGTTTGCGTGGCAAGCATCCGACATCCCCGGTGTTCCCAGGGAGGTGATTGAGCACCACCTAGCTGTTTGTCATTATGCGTGGCCGGTCAAGTAGAAGGTCAGAAAGCAGGCTCTGGAGAGGCAGGAGTTCATCACAAAAGAGATCAGGAAGTTGGAAGCGGCAGGTTTGGTGAGAGGAGTGCTCCACCCGACGTGGTTGGCCAATCCGGTAGTGGTGCGCAAGGCAAATGGGAAGTGGAGGCTGTGTATTGACTACACAGATATCAATAAGGCTTGTCCTAAGGACCCCTTCCCGTTGCCGCGCATCGACCAGATTGTTGACTCCACGGCCGAGTGTGATCTATTGTCATTCCTCGACGCCTACTCGGGCTACCACCAAATCTTCATGACAAGAGAGGATGAAGAGAAGACAGTATTCATCACCCCATGTGGTACGTATTGCTTTTTACGGATGCCTTTCGGGTTGAAGAGTGCTGGCTCGACGTTTTCAAGAGCAGTCCAAATTGGTTTTGAACCCCAGCCCCATAGAAATATGGAGGCATACATGGATGACATAGTGGTCAAAACCAAGGATGGGGCAACTCTTGTGCAAGATCTAGAAGAGAGATTTGCCAACCTGCGCAAGATCAACCTTAAGCTGAACCCTATGAAGTGTGTCTTCGGCATTCCGTCCGGCAAGCTTCTCGGGTTCTTTGTGTCGCAGCGCGGGATTAAGGCAAACCCAGACAAGATCAAGGCTATTGAACAGATTGAGGCGCCCAAGCGGACCAGGGACGTGCGTCGGCTCACCGGCTGCGTCGCCGCCATGAGCCGATTCATCTCCAAGTCCGCCGATCGCGCCCTCCCCTTTTTCAAAATCTTGAAGAAGGCAGGCCCGATGGAGTGGACCCCAGAAGCTGAGGCAGCGTTGCAGGATCTAAAGAAATACCTTTCCTCCACGCCAATACTGGTTGCACCTAAACCACAAGAACCGTTGCTGCTGTATCTAGCGGCAACGAATCAAGTGGTCAGCGCCGCACTAGTGGCATAGAGGAAGGTCGACGTGGAGGCAGTGGCGACGACAGAACCAGCAGACGAGGAGCCAAAGATTCCCCCGGCAGGACCTGGTGCCGGCAAGGCAAGGCCCCCGGCAGAGTCTGACGCCATCAGGGCGACGCCCGCACAATCAAGCAAAGTGGTGCAGAAGAAGAAGATGATGTAGCACCCAGTTTACTTTGTCAGCTCCCTCTTGCAGGGGGACAGGTCGAGGTACTCCGGTGTGCAGAAATTGCTCTTCGGCCTCCTTATGGCCTCGAGGAAGCTGCATCATTACTTCCAAGCCCACGAGATCACAGTTGCCACCCGCCTCCCGTTACAACGGATACTACACAACCTAGATGCATCCGGAAGGATTGTGGAATGGGCCTTGGAGTTGTTGAGCTTTGGGTTGAAGTTTGAAAGTACCGCAACAATCCAGAGCAGAATCTTGGCGGAGTTCATTGCAGAATGGACCTCAACACCTGACGAAGAAATCCAAGAGACCGCTCTCCCCGGCAAGGAAGTGGACTGCAACAGGGTCATGTACTTTGACGGGGCTTTCTCGCTGCAAGGCGCCAGTGCCGGTGTGCTGCTTGTCGCACCCACCAGAGAGTACCTCAAGTACGTGGTCTAGATGCACTTTCCCAGGGAAATGTCCACAAACAACACTGCTGAGTACGAGGGGCTGCTTGCCGGTCTCAGGATCGCGGCAGACCTCGGGGTGAAGAGGCTCATCGTCAGGGGTGACTCGCAGCTTGTCGTCAGACAAGTCAACAAGGATTACCAGAGCCCATTGATGGAGGCCTACGTTGATGAAGTGAGGAAGCTGGAGGAGCGCTTTGACGGTATCTAAGCAGAGCACATTCCCCGAGCGGAGAACGACATCGCCGATTACCTGTCGAAGCGTGCTGCATTGAAGCTACCTGTGGAACCAGGTACCTTTTTGCTCCGGTTAACTCAGCCATCCGTCGAACCATCAAAGGGGCGGAACAAGCAAAGGAAATCAGGTCCCGGCAAGTACTTTCCCCCTGGGGCTGCCGGCAAGGATGCTGCCGTGGGCGCTGAGCCTGCCAAAGAGCAACTGGCTCCGGCAGGGCGTCAAGCCCTGGCCGTGGAGACAACCGCGTCCATGGCAGAGGAAATGCCTTTGGTCCTTGCCGTCGAGCCCCAGGCTCCGGCGTGGGCGCAACATACTATCCGATTCCTCCAAACAGGGGAACTTCCCGAGGAGCAGGAAGAGGCGGAGAAAGTAGCCCGTCGGTCTGCCATGTACCAGTTCGTCGATGACGTCCTGTACAGGAGAAGGCCGAACGGTGTGAAATTGAAGTGCATCCCCCAGGAGGAAGGACTGGAGCTGTTGGCAGAGATACATGGAGGCATATTTGGCTCCCACATAGGGTTAAGGGCCCTTGCCGGCAAGGCGTTCAGCAAGGTTTCTTCTGGCCCACTGCCCTCCAAGATGCGACGACACTAGTAACCAAGTGTGAAGCGTGTCAGTTCCATTCAAAGAAGCTTCATCAACCAGCTCAAGCCGTTCAAACAATCCCTCTCTCCTGGCCATTCTCGGTCTGGGGGCTCGACATACTGGGCCCTTCCCCCGTGCTGTCGGGGGCTTTGAGTACTTGTACGTTGCAATCGACAAGTTCACAAAGTGGCCAGAGGTGGAGCTAGTGAGGAAGGTGACAGCACAGTCAGCCGTCAAGTTCTTTAAGGGACTAGTCTGCCGTTTTGGTATGCCAAACAGAGTCATGACCTACAATGGCACGCAGTTCACAAGCCACACCTTCATGCAATATATTCAAGACCTCGGCAGCAAGGTCTGTTTTGCTTCCGTGGCACACCCCCGGAGCAACGGCGAAGCGGAGAGGGCGAATGCTGAAGTGTTGCGAGGCCTAAGAACGAAGACCTTTGACAGGATGCACAAGAGCGGAAGGCGCTGGATTGATGAATTGCCAGCGGTTCTTTGGTTGATCAGGACGACGCCAAACCGAGCCACCGGTCAGACACCCTTTGCCCTAGTATATGGGGCGGAGGCAGTTCTCCCCACAGAACTCATATACGGGTCACCTCGAGTGCTCGCTTATGATGAGCTTGAGCAAGAGCATTTGCGGCAAGATGACGCGACGCTCCTTGAGGAAGATCATCTTCGGGCGGCTGTGAGAGCAGCTCGCTACCAGCAAGCCTTGCGCCGCTACCATAGCCGCAAGGTACATGCCCGAAGCTTTGAGGAAGGCGACCTTGTTCTTCGGCGCGTTCAGTCGGCCAAGAATTCCAACAAGTTGACACCAAAGTGGGAAGGCCCTTATCGGGTAATACGAGTCACCAGGCCTGGCGCAGTTCGCCTGGAGACCGAAGATGCTGTTCCGGTGAGCAACTCCTAGAACATCGAGCATCTTCGCAAGTTTTACCCATGAGGCGCGGCTTGCCGGGCCCCCCCGACAAGCCACCTTTTGTACAAGCCTTGCCGGCAAGGCATGTAACCCTTTTGTACAAAGCCAGGCGCAGACTCTGAGTACAAATAAATGAAGCGCAGGCGCCCTCAGTTATAACATGCATGCTAGGTCGAGTCTCTTCCTTGGTTAGGGTTGATAGTGCTTAGCGGCGACTAACGCCTAGCCTTTTGGTCGAGTGCGTGTCTCTCTGTCCTTTTCTGTCCTCTTTGGTTTGCAGGGCACATGAGCACTTCTGTTGAGGTACTTGGAAGAAAGGGAACGAATCGGCGTCCTGGCCCCGACAAACTAAAGATGTCGGGGGCTGCAAGTACAAGGGTCCAACCGTGGCAAGACAAGGTTGCCGGGGGCTGCAGATCCAAATAAGTCTTTCATCCTCTGTCATGCATTTTAGTACGGAACTGGGACATGTGAAACCTCGTTTTATCTCCAGGCTACCGTGCTCCCCTTTTTCCCTATACCTAAGGATTATCTCCTGGGTCCGGATTTGGTTGTAGCCGCGGCGGCAAGGAGATAGAACGAGGAGCCTAAGCCCACTTCGTCCTTGCCTCCGCCAAGGGCGCGAGAATGGTCGAGCGAAGTGAGGGGGACGGCAAGGCATGTTGCCGGGCGAAAAACGTTTATCTTAAACAGTAACAAGGATTCTCTTCTTGTCGCGGGGTCCACCCACATACGAAAAACCCAGCAAACATCCCTTTTTCATTAAAAATGTCCCACATAGGTACAGTTCATACGGAATGAAAAACATGAGCAAGGGGATTACAAGTTCTAAATTTAACGAAGGCCCAAAGGCTTACAAGCTAAAAAAGAGATAAGATGGCCGTAATCCCTTTCTTGTCCCTCTCCTCAGGAGGCAGGTAAAGAAGGCGAAAGGGCAAAAGGGACGCCTAGGCGAGCTACGAGCGGCAGAAAGCACCAAGAGAACACCTCAGTGAACACCCAAGGGTGGGCCGGTGATGACGGTGCCGGGAAAGGAGCTGGAAGACGAGGTGGCAGGTCGTCAGACACACGACGAAGGCGTCGGTGTCCGCGTACTCTGAGTTGACGGCCTTGCCTCCCGCCCTCTTCCTCTTCCGCAGCCTCCCGACGCTAGCCGCCCAAGGAGACGGCCCCGAGAAGTTCAAGGAGCTGGCCCCTCCCCCGGCAAAACTCTGCCGGAGGAGCAGCCAGGTGCAGATGCTGCTGCTGCCGCACCCGCCCAGGCGCGGGGCGTCCGACGCCTAGTCGGACTCGTCCCCGTTATCTGCCCCGCTGTCCTCCTCGTCACTTTCGCTCGAGGAAGAGCTTCCATCGTCGGAGGAGCTGTCCACGCAGCAGTTCAGGCGAGTCCCAAACTCTCCGAAGACCTTGACGGAGTGCAGGCCGTCCTCCATTAATTTGAAGTAGAGGACAAGCCCCACCGTCAGGTTGTGGATACGAGCGAACGTCTTCCATCCACGGCGAAGGTACATGACCCGAGGAGTCGGGAAGTCGACATCGACCCGCGTGCCCCCATTCCCGCAACCCCTCATGTGCAACCTGAGGGTCTGGGGCGGGTCACGCTCCATCTCCCGAGCAAACGGGGCGGGAAGACGAAGATGGCAACGCGGAGGCCGGCGCAGCCTGATGAAGAACTCGCGAGGCTGGTCTCCAACGTGGCCCTCTATCGGGAAAGATATCATCGGCGGGGCGAGGCCGGCGCGCCGCCCCATCCTCCTCTTCCCCGAACACCACGACCTCTGCCATGGCCTCGCCCACGTCCTCGCCCCCTCCCCCTTCCCCTCGCGGCCGGCTCCACCGCCACGGGCTCAGGAGGAAAAGGGACGCGCTATCGAGCGGCGACCCTCACTGCCACCGTCGAAGGGCCAGGGATCCCCTTCTCCATGGCGGATGAGAGGAAGAAGCAGAAGCAGGAGAAGATAGAAGATAGAAGAATGCGGGATGCCATCCCCCCTTCCCTCTCCTTATAAAGGGGCGGGGTCGGGCTCGGCCGCCCCACTCAGCCAATCCAGCCACCCGAGGCGCAGGGAATCGAGACCGACCCGCTGCCCCAACCAGCGACGACCCGGTTTCCCATCTCCACCGCTTGCCACCCCACTTGCATGGAGGACACGAGGCGAACGCGCAGAACCGAGGGGACGGTTGAAGCGACCTCTCCCCACCCCATGGTCGTGGGGAGTGGATGCCTTGAAGACCGCGACCCGGCCCCATTCAGTAAATGGGTCATGCCTTTACACCTTTCCCTCTTCTTGGGGAGGGCGCAAGCCGCCCCTGTATCACGACGTGACGCATGCCTGCGGAAACCGCCCCACGCATGCCCCCCACATCACGCGCAACCCTCCACGTCGCGCATTCAACGCGGGTCGTGGGACGCGCAGCGCGCGAGAAGTTTTACCGCGGTAAAAACCAACCCTCCTGCCCGCGCACCATTTTGGGCCTGGCCCAACAACGTGTCGCACTTATGTGTGGGCCAGGCACGGGGGCTCCTGTCGGTGTAAAAAATAAGGGGCGCTCCTTTGTACCCCTTTACCTGTGCACGGACAGTCGGAGCCGCGCCCGCGGCCACACCAAGCATAACAGGGGAGGTGAACCGAGGTAAAACCGAAGCCCAAGACAGCCAAAGCAACGCCAAGGCCAAGACCACAAAGAAGCAGAGAGGCGAAGCAGGTTCCCCCGGAAAGATCCTTGCTGGGGGCAGCCTCAGCGGCCCCGGCAAGACCCTTGCCAGGGCGGCTCGTCCAACACCAGCGGAGCGCACCACCCTTGAGCCCACGGTCTCCAAGGCCATCAACCACGTTGGGCCAGGGCTCGGGAGGCACCTCCATGGTGGCATGCAGATCTTTGTGAAGACAAGGAGTGTCCAAGATCAAATGAGGATTAAAAGACAACGATCCTCGGCAAGATCCTTGCCGAGGAGAGCCATAGGACCCCCGGCAAGATCCTTGCCAGGGATGAAAGCGCGCCACGGCAAGACCCTTGCCGGCCTCCCCGGCAAGGCCCTCACCAAGGGCGTCGGCGGGGCCACTGCCAAGCCCGCACCAGCCAAGTCTCCACCACCGTTCGCATGCAGCTGCCAGCCCAACTAGCTGGGCAGGCACCTGCGTGGCAACATGCAGCTCCCAGGCCAACTCAGCACATGCCTGCATGGCAGCATGCAGATCTTCGTGAAGGCTCCACCACCACGCCACCTCAGCTGCCTGCTTGCGTACATGGCGCCGCACGCATCGCTGGCTAGGGCACGTGTCGAAGCGAGGAGAAGCGGCGACGGACGGGACGGGCCTCACTCCCGTTCACGATAAAGCAAGGGGACACCTCAATGGTGCATTAAATGCGTCTTGTCCTGTAATACGAGCGATAAGAATGTAGTAATGTGCGCCTTTCCACCTCCTGTGTGCCACTGTGGCAGCCCCTTTCGACTATAAAAGGAGGCCCATGGCATACTGGAGAGGGATTCGGCTTTTTGAAACCACGCATCCACCATAGCTAGTTCGAGAGCTCAAGAACTCTCTGAAATACAGCCACAAAAGCAGGACCAGGGTTTTACGCATCCTCGCGGCCCGAACCTGGATTAAACGATCCTTGTGCTGATTACTAATCCTGCTTTTCTCACAACCCCGCACCCCGGCAACCGTAGTAGGGATTCTTGTGATCCCATAGGTGTCGTTCCACACCGACAGGCAATGTGGAGATGGTGTGCGTGTGATAGAGACATAGAGAGGTGTGAATGTGCAAACGATCATGCATGAGTGAGACATAGACAGATGCTGATACGTTGTGTATACATGAGAGAACGGTCTTCTATTTTACTTGTGTGTGTGAGAGAGAGACAGGGGGAGCATCTGTAACACAACAACCATCTCTCTCGATTCGTCCGTCCCTCGCACGACTGCATGTAACACATGCATCAACACACACATTTTGACACCCTCACCCGGCCCTTGCCCACCTCAAGGCCCGCACATCGCTCTCTATCTCGCACGCACAATCTCTTCGTGGAACCCCTATTTAGCATGTAGCTTTCCGTCACATACACACACATTTCTCTCCATAGGTTTGATTTCTCTCAATATCTGACACACACACTCACACACACACACACCCTCCCCCGAGCACACAATTCATCCCCATCCAAGGTTATATGGCGACCACTCTCGCTTGTGCTTCTCTGCACCCCAGCATGCACCACACATCAATCTTCAAAGAGGGCATCGAGGAGATCGAAGATGGCGACCACACTGCACTAGAGAATGCGGGGCCATTTGGAAGCAGGATGATGTGACGACGGCTGACTGACTCCTCCCCACCCTCTCTCTCCGCACAAAATTACAAATCCCTCTCTCCCCCGCACAAAATGATCAATCCCTCAACCCACGAGATCCTTCCCCTCTCGTCCATGTTTTTCTAGCTCTCTCATCAAACCTGTTGTCTCTTCTCCTTCAATGTGTACAGAATCCTGATGCACACGCATCTCACGTATATTACATGTCTCCATCTTTCTCACAGACCTAACTTCTTCCTCTCTCTTTCTCTCTCTTTCTCCCTCTCTGTCTCGTTAGGTTTGTCTCCTACTCTCTCGTCCACATACATACAATCTTTCCCGCCCTATCTACTCCATCTTCGCAAGCTCTCTCTACACGTTTCATTCCCACATTGGGATGTGTTCAAAATATTGCTTTTATAATGGATGATGTAGAGTTATGGTTGGTTTTGTTGCATCCTACAAAGTAATAACTATGAAATACATTTGGATTCTCATTTGACTGGGATTGTGTGAGTTCGAGCATATTGTGAAGTACTATAGACCCCGTATACATCTTGGAATTCAACAATGATTGCAACTATTGAATTGTATAGACCATTAGATTCGAAGTCAGTAGGCTAATATATTTATTTCACAATTACAACAAATGATTAATTCAGTACAAACTAAGAAAACAAATGTGTACTCCCTCCGTTTTTATTTAAGTCCGCGTATTAGCATTGATCAAAGTCAAGTTTTGTAAACTCTCAGAAGGTTTATAACAAAAAATATTAACATATACAATACAGTAACAAATAAATACCATTAGATTCATTATTGAATGTACTTTCACATCATACAAATTTGTTATGGTAAATGTTTATATTTTCCTATAAACTTGGTCAACTTTAGGAAGTTTGACTTCGAAACCTAATATGCAAAGTTAATAAAAACGGAGGCAGTACTAGTAGTTACTAGTACTACTCGCTAGTTGCTTAGCCCAATCACCCAGCATGCCACACGGGGAGTTTAGTGTCACAAAATTTTGAGGTCGGCGGGAAAATCTCCCGCGACCCTGATTTGAGCATTTCAAAGTTACCATCATAGCCTTCGGAACAGGCCTACGGATGACGCTTGGTAGGGGGCTGTTTTCATAACTTCAGGTTCACCCTACCTAGCCAACCCAACCCCGGCACCCAGAGTAGTACACCTGAATACTCCCCATTTTCTATACCCACCGCAAAATAGACTTCTCCACGGCACCGCAGCCTTCGTGCTCTTCCCCTTCTACATCGGCGCACTCGTCCACCGCAGCACATGTGCCTCATCAACGAACTCTTACGCCGCACTAGAGCCGGTCCATCGTCGTCGTCGTACACGGAGCCTCTTCCCCGTCATCGGCTTCCACGGTCTCGGATCTACTTCCCGGAAGCTGACGCCAAGCGCAGAAGCACCACCGTCGTGGAAAATGAACTGACTCCCGTTGCCGACCATGATGCACAGAGGCCGCCGCGACAATCGTTCTCCTCCTCGATTGGTAATGTGTGTATTGAATCACTTAGGAGTACATGTGCAGTTCCAATTTTGTTCATACCTACCCTTCAAATTTCCTGGTTGCTATTGTTCCCGTAAAACTAATTGGTTATAGCCTCCATTGTCCAACAGAATATCAGCTTGTAATTGTGCGTCGCTCCTGTATCGCGCTGTGCTTGGGTAGGTTCTTCATCTGCAACCAATAGTGTGGCAAATGATGAAAAGTTTTTTAGAACTAGCAAGATGCCCATGCGTTGCACGCATCAAGATGCATTTGTATGAGTAGTTTATCTTGTGGGAGAAATGGATGAACGTGGCAAGGCCTTATTTGCAAATCTGGAGAGGTGTGGGTATCTTTCTGCAAAATTGCCATAGTTTCCTTCCTATCCGTCGGATATAAATCGGACGGCCTATATTGCAGGATGGCAGGCACACCATCATCACCAACTCTATTTTTTAAAAGAAAAAAAAGAGTAGAGAGTAGAGAAGTAGAGATAAATATTAAATATAAAATAAATATAACAGTAGAGAAGAGAGTAGAGATAGCAGGGACGTCGGGAAAGGATCGCCCGGATGGGAAAAATCTGTCGGGCGCGCGGCATCCGGCGCGCTTTATAAAATCCAACGCACTCCTACCGCTCTGTGCCTTGCCACCGCTCTCTCCCCACTCTGTGCCTTGCCACCGCTCTGTCCCCGCTCTTTCTCACCTCGCCGCCGCCGCGCCACCATGCCGCCGCGTCGCCGGGAAACTTCGGGATACCACGGCGTCCGCACGTGCCCCACCGGCGGCTTCTCTGCCGAGATCCAGTTCCGCGGGATGTGCCTCGGCCTCCGCAATTTCGACACCGCCAATGAGGCCGGCCGCGCGTACGATGCGGCGGCGTGGCGCCTCCGATGGCCTCATAGAACATTGAACTTCCCCAACTTGCCAACACGGGAGCGGGCGCAGGAGCTCGCGTCTCTGCCCCGGCTTATCACCGACAAGGATCGTCGCGAAAACCAGAGGCGGGAGCACCGTCTCGGCATCGCCGAGATGGACGAGGAAGCCAAGGCGCTGTGGCGCCAACACTTCCTGCAGGACATCATCAACGAGCGCGTGTTCTATGCGCAAAGGAGGGCGGAGAGGGAGAAGAGGAGGGCGGAGCGAGCCGCCTATCGCGAGGACAAGCATACGCGAAAAGCGGACGCTCAATTCAACATGAGGCTAGGAGCAGCATCGCCCTGGGAATCCGACGACGATCGGTATGTTCACGCCTACATTGAGACGTCGGAGGAGGACATCACCGAGGAGGAGTCGGACGACGAGGAGTAGTTAAACTATCTATTTTTTTATCTATCTATGCTATATCTATGTTGAGAACTATCCTCTACTCTCTAGTCTCTACTCTCTATCTCTACTTCTCGATCTCAGCACTGTAAATGCTTTTTTAAAAGCGTCGCGCATTGCGCTTCTGTTGTAGATGCTCTAACATGGTAGACGAGTGCTTTAATGTTGCCCACAAGATGCGTGAGTATTACTAGTAGTATATTTTTTTCCATGTTGAGATTTTAAAACCATGAGTGCGAACATGCAGATGAGCAATGAAGACCAAACACGGGATATTGGGGACATCTTCAAGGAGCGTGGCAAGTTAAAGAGGACCTCCACCGAACCAGTAAAATGAGCTTTGGTAAGTAACACCCTTTCAATTACTTTCGTTTAGCCTCATGTTCTTCGATGTGTATATGTTGTAGTTTCTATTTCTCTTAGCCCCGTGTTCTTCGATGTGTAATAAGAAGAGAATTAATCGTCCTAATGCTTTCGTTTTTAGCTTGATGTAGGAAGTGGGTGTTCTCACCTTGTAGTCTGTTTTTATATTTTTCCTTTTGAATTCACTTCTGCGAGTCCTGTTTATCTGGCTTCTACTAAATGGATCTGGGTTGCTCTGAGTATTGATCTAAAAAATAAGTAACTTCATGTCAGGATGCAGTTCCTGTGAGGAGGGAAGTATGGTCAACCTCGAGATCATGTTTCCAAAATGAGGCTGGATTACACACAAGGTGCCAGTTCCCTAATGATGCTGGATTAGACACAAGGTGCAAATTCCCAGATGATGCTGGATTACACAAAAGCCAAGTGGAGTCGTCAGTTGTTCGTGTCCTCGTGGCTCTAGTAAAGGCTGAAAGAAAGCGTGCAGCAACCCTTGAGAATGTAGCTGAGTTCCTGAAGAAGCGAAAAGAGCAATCAGATGCTCTCTTCACCCAAGCCAAAGAAGATATGGAAGAAGCCAGAAATAAGCTAGCAGAGGCAGAGCAGGTTAGGCGTCTCCTGCTATCTAAAACTGTTGTCAATACAAAATTTCCTTGATAATAGCTAGGTTCAAATGTTTATCCAGTCAGCATGCCTGTTGTGATGTCCGTGCATCTACTGATGTGGCACAAAATAATTTCTTTTCGGGTCATGTAATAACAGCAATTACTTTCCAAACAATAACAGACGAAGCACTGGACATGGTATAGTTCACGCGCAAGCCCGACATTCCAAGTTCAACTTCCACATCAAACTCATGTTCACAGATATCTAAACATTCATAGATAATGTCCACAACCATGATTCACTTCAAAGCCAAAAAAATGTGAGGAGAATTATAAATAAAGAAAAACCTCTAGTTCCTGCTACCACTGCGAGCACAACAAGTCAAGACCATGCGTATTTAACAATATTTTGGTCACTTTTTGTGTTCTAAAATGCCGGCCGGCTCGCGGAAGGACATGTTGCCGGCACACGCGCGGATTCAATGGAGGCAGGCGGGGCAGTCTGAAGCCGGTTGCATGTGGCGACGAGGCGTGTTCAGCCGGGCCTGCAGCGAGTGGGGCCCTCTTGGCCGGCGCACCGGTTCAATGCCTGCGCTATGAGAGGTCGCGTCCATGTCAGAGCAATCACTCCCTCCAGTCCTTTTTTGTTTGGGTATAACAAAATTTCGTTTTCCATTCACATTGTACAAGTAAAATTCGTGGACAAACTTTGACTCAAACTACAATGGGGACTAGTAAACTGGAACGGAGGTAGTAGTTTTTTTTATCAAAGAAGGGTTTCCCCCTTCTGATTTCATTGAAAACCAACATAGAAACCATAGTATTTGGCCTAGAACTACTAGGTTCAACATCTCGCAACATAAACCCATACAACCATACGCCAAGGGGGTAGTAGTTATGAATTCCATTTTCGCTCCATACCAATCGTTCTAAAAACTACTTAGTACTTATAATGCGCCATTGAATATCAGAACTCTTACCCCACTAAAAGAATGATATTTTAAACGTGGCTACTCGATCTGTGGCAACTGGCGAGCCACCGCCTCCAGGTCGTTCACCTGTGGCCCCGACCATCAACTCCTACAGATCAAATTATCACGCGAGCTAACTATTCCTACAAAGGTGCGCTCCACCACGTAGCCGGTACTCGCGAATGCAGCAATCATGCACCTAGGGTTTTAGGGTTTATTTGTTAACGGTGCCTTTACGTAACTCCCATGTGTGCGAGACAGCGAGAGACCGACTGCGTGCGTGCGCCTCTTTTCTTCGTATATGTACTCCACCGTTTCTCTGGTGTCCAAAAAATTATACAGTGGTAATAACTACTCCCTCCGTTCCATAATGTAGTGCCTATATATTTTTTGAAAAGTCAAACCTCACAAACTTTGACCAAATTTGTGGAGAAAAATATTTACATCTAGAGTGCAAAACATATATCACTAGATTCATCATATGATGTAGTTTCGCATTATATATTTTTAGTATTGCAGATATAAATATTTTTCTCTACAAACTTGGTCAAAGTTTGCAAAGTTTGACTTCTTAAAAAATCTATAGGCACTACATTGTGGAACGATGTGTTGCCACACAATCAAAGATGATTAATACATATTCACCGATTTGATAGAAAAAAGAGTCTAGTTTTGAAATACGTATAGCACTAAAAATATGTTTTTTCACTCAAAATATATTCCTTTGGCGGTTTTGATGATATAAGGGAGGAATATTGTTGGTTTCAAGATTCGAGAAGTGGTATATGTCTAATTTCTACTCTTAATAGCAAGATGCCCGTGCGTTGCACGGAACATCAAGATCTTGTGGGAGAAAAGGATGAACGAGGGAAGGCCTTATCTGCAAATGTGGACAGGAGTGCGGGTCAATTGCCCTAGTTTCCTTCCTATCCGTTAGATATAGATCGGACGACCTATATTGCAGGATGGCAGGCACACGATCATCACCGACTATGCTTTTTCTAAGAGTAGAGATAAAAACAGAGTTGGTGATGATGGTGTGCCTGCCATCCTGCAATATAGGCCGTCCGATTTATATCTGGCGGATAGGAAGGAAACTATGGCAATTTTGCAAAAAGATACCCACACCCCTCTCCACATTTGCAAATAAGGCCTTCCCTCGTTCATCCTTTTCTCCCACAAGATAAACTACTCATACAAATGCATCTTGATGTTCCGTGCAACGCATGGGCATCTTGCTAGTTGTTGCAAAAGGCCCATGTGTGTGAGAGAGAGAGGGAGAGAGGAGGAGGAGGGAGTGCATGTGTGACAAAGACACAAAGAGTGTGTGTGCGAGAGGTATCAGCTTAAAATGAGGCGATAGTGTGTGTGCACGATCGAGAGGGCATGTCTCAAGAAGGGAAGAAAAATCTACATAGATACAAGGAGCGCGAGAGAGACATGTATGCGATAGTGGAAGCACGAGTGTGCGGGTGTATAAACCTATCTAGAGGCTAGTCGATAAATGTTTGTGAGAGAAATACGAGTCGGGGTGCGAAAGCGAGAGTTTTGTGTGTGTGTGAGAGAGACGGTAGTCGGGAAGGGGAGTGGAAGAAGGAGTTGTGTGTGTGTGTCCGTGAGAGAGAGAGAGAGGGGGGAGTCTGTCTGATCGGTAAACAAATGAATAATGTCAGTTTTATAACTGGGATGGAGACGGAAAGGAGACCGCAACAAATGTTGTGTCTGCATGAGAGAGTAATTTTAGTGGTATGAGTCATATGTAGAAACATATAGGGTGTGTGATAGAACCCCATAGAGAGAAAGACAAAGTGAAAGACGAGTGAGACTGTGTGTGTGGCAGTGAAAAAGAAAGCTCAGGTACCTAGTGATAACAGAGAACAGTAGAGACGTGAGAGATAATGAAAACCGTGTAATGTATAACAACAGGAAAAGTGTGACACTTCTCAAGGGATAAGTCGAGAGACCATGTTTGCAAAGATAGGAGAAACATGAAGTGAGCGTGCGGGTGAGCTGGAGAAAAGAGAGTGATAGCTACATGAAGGAGCATGCATGTGAGAGAGATGGGCGTGAAAGGAGTCAACATAAAAGGGATTCAAATATTTGAATTCGAGATGATGATACATGTAGTTCATACTCGAACCAAAATTGATCTATCAAACATGCATACTCATATGAATTCACGACATCTATGTTATTTAATATGTAGATAATACTGATCCATACATTTTAGTAGAACATAATTCTGTTTAAATTTTTTGAATTCAACCTTATGATTTTGAGATCATTGTATTTGTAAATCATATTATACATATAAAGGAGAAGAATTCTTTGTTGTGCTTTTGAAAGTATATATATATAAAATGATGTATATAGAATTTTATTCCAATCGAAAATGGATCCCGCCCGAACAAAAATAGAATACAAACTGGATTCGAATTGAGTTGGCACGGTAAACGTGCACTCTTGCTCTGCAAAAATTTGAACGAAGCGGGGAAAGTCGTAGCAACCGCCCGAAACCAAAATCTGCGAGATGGAAATTACTGCCTATCCCTGCCACGCAAAGCCTATCGGCTCGATTTCTATAGGTTTTGATATGGGTAGGTTTGTAATTTCACTCAAACGTGACATAACCGCCTCTCACCCAAATTCATACACGGTAGGCACCAAAACACAGTGTCTCCTTGGCCGAAATCGACTCCCTCCCCGATTCATACACGGTGGGCACCAAAAACAAACTCTCGTCGGCAAATATTTGGTGTATGCGAGATTACCGTCCTATCCCCAACCGACTAATATTGTTGTGATGTAGGAAATTTTAAACGGGGGCTAAGTTTGTAAATTTCCTTGCATTTGAGACAAGCGCGCCCTGAAGACATGGTTCCCCCCTTCCTCTCTCCCTCCATTTCCCCATTCGTACTCTGTGGGCACCAAAACACCCTCTCCGCCCCAGCCTCCTCCGTCCGCCACCCCATCCACCGTCGTCCTCCTCCACCATGCCGGAGCTGATACCCCGACATCGTCGGCCATTACAAGAGATGGACCTCTCTCATCCATGGCTTTGGACCGGGATCCTTGCATCCCGTCCTCTCGCTTCATCCCCGCCGTCGTCCACCTTGCCGGCGCCGCTCCCAAGACCGTCTCGTCCATCGTGCC
Organism: Triticum aestivum; assembly: GCF_018294505.1. Classification (NCBI taxonomy): domain Eukaryota; kingdom Viridiplantae; phylum Streptophyta; class Magnoliopsida; order Poales; family Poaceae; genus Triticum; species Triticum aestivum. The sequence goes on from NC_057814.1 coordinate 505,336,032, forward strand.
CCGCTGCCACCGTCTACCCTCCTAGATCTGCTTCCACGCCACCGACAGCCATCGCTACCGCAGCACCGTCAAATTCTCCGCAGATGCATACACGGCGCCGCACCAGAGGCGGTACTCTTTCGTATCTGCTCAACTTATTTATCGCAGCAAGAAAATAGATCGCCACTGCTTTACTCTGATTTCTTGTCCATCACTTACTTGTTAGTTGAAAGCAAACATTGGTTGCGAAGTTGCCTTTGTCCGGTTTGCACCTTCAGATCGGCCATGGCATGCTCAACACTATACCCGCAATGCTTATGATTTTCCCCTTTTATATTCCACACTAGTTAAATGACAGTAGACTAAACTTAAAAATTGGGTCAGTCGATTTTTGAGAGCTCGCCGGAGTTCGCCGGTGCGAAGGAAGGGGCTTGGGTGGGGACAGTGGTTGTGGGGGCGGTGGTGGGGCCTCGCCGAATGAAGAAAACTCGACGCGGGTGGGGACGGGGCTGGGGGTGGTGGTGGCGGAGGAACACAGGTGGTGGGGCCGGTGGTTCAGCCAGCGGCCTGTGCGGTGTTCTGTATGGGAAGAATCAGAGACGAGGAAGAAGAAGGGTCAGGAGACGTAGGATATTCATCCAATCGCCTGAAATGGTCGACTGACCCAAATGACAAAAGTCACGCGACTTGCATGTAGACATGCCATTATATTCTGTACCATCATCGTACCTGCTTAGCACTGCTCCTGAATCCATCAAGCTAAACAACGTGCGACTCATAATTCTAAACTTGTTGCTCAAATACGAATCTGATATGATGCTGATTTTACTAAAACTGATAATGTTTAATTGGTTAGCTAATGTTCCTACTTTACTTTTGAAAAGCACGTCCACCACATATAGAGAGACAGCAGGGAGTTGCATTCTTAATGCGCTCTGGTTCATCATGTGTGGGCACTGCTCAACGAACATTTTATTATCCAAAATCTGCTTGCTCTTCTTTAGCATGTTCCTCTTTCGTTCTTCTTTAATAAGCACTCTCTCCGTTCCTAAATACAAGTATTTGTATAGATTCCACCATGGACTACATATGGAGCAAAATGAGTGAATCTACACTCTAACATGTATCTGTATACATCTGTATGTGATCCATAGTGGAAATCTCTACAGAGACTTATATTTTGGAACAGAGGGAGTATGATAGTAGTATAGTATGTTCCTTGTAGTGAAGATGAGCAGGGACATTTGCAGTGTAGAGGTCTATATGGTCGGTTGTGATGGACACTTTGAACTCTTCTGGCCTCTTTGATTCGTAGGATTTTGTAAACATAGGAATAGGAATTGTAGTGGCCTGCCCACTTGAATCCTATAAGATTAGCAAGGAAATGCGGGGAGCTGTGTCGCCTTTGAGAGTTACACGGATATTAACAGTACCACACATTCAGTTGACGAGAGCTGGTATACAAAGCCTTTCTAGCTGTACCGACAATACTAGCACATATATTCCAGCAAGTTCCACTTTGCTGATTTTACTTGTGATGCTTACGGTTTTTCCGTTATATCTACACTATGATCTGCGTAGCTGCTTTGTGTCGCACTAGCAGCAGTTCACTCTTGAAGCTAAACAACACACCAATCATAAGTCCAAAGCTTACTTCTTCAAATACGAATTGTGATATGATACTAATATTAGTTAACATACACACATTTAATTGGTTAGGTAATGCTCCCACTTGATTTTGCAAATGCATGTGCCCACATATAGAGAGATAGCATGGAATTGCATTTCTTTGGGCGCCGTGATTCGTCATGAGTGGGCAACCAACACTGTATGCAATGAAGCAGAACCTCAAGAATATGCTTCCTCTTCTGTTCTTTAACATGTTACTCTTTTGTTATTCTGTATTTAGTTCGTACAGTATGTTCCTTGTCAGGAAGGGGACCAGGGACATCTGCAGTCAACAGCTGATAGAGCTAGCCTGTACGTGATCGATAGGCTTTCAATTAGTAGCAGCAATACAACACCGTAATTTCCAGCCAGTTCCACTTTCCCGATTTATATATCCTGGTTATGGTGTACCCCTTTTATGTAAACTACGATCTGCCTAGTTGTTGTGTGCTCTTGTTATCATGGTTTGGCAATAAACTCTCTATACAGTATATTATGAACCTATCATCTGCCAACTATCCTTACTTCTGGAGCCTCTTTTTTTGTGTACTTGTGCCAGATTATATTAATGCAAGCACCATATTACAGCACAAATGGGCTCTCTCATCAGAATACAGTGATAGCACACAAGGGTTTATAGGGGCGCCCCTATATTAGAATATCCTCTGCATTACAAAGATAAGCTCACTACTATTTATGTTTTCATGCTTCTCAGATATTATACATAATCACAGTGAATATCAGAATACGTGCATCAGAAGAATATTGTGGAAAACTGCATCGACTTACAAAATTGGCACCAAGGCATTTAGTGCCATTCTCGATGCAATAAAACTCACACGCTCCCCATCTGTAGATTCTTGTTCAGCATATGATCCTAATGACTATTCTGACCTCGAGGAGTGAAAGGCAAATGGCATGTCCTGTTCACCGATCAAGGTGCCTATTCTAATTTGGCAAGGTTTTATTGATTGCGCGTATCTTGCATAAGTTGTCTTGTATTTCTTCTACTTTGTAGCACCGCCATTTGCTTAGTTTACTCATCATATATCTCAAGATTCCATGCCCATCCATTATCAATACATATTCCATTTGTCATCATACCATGTTTTCCCACTCAAATGTTGTTCTTGTGCATCAGACATCAGAAAGGAAGAGGGTGATTGCCGAACCTGAAGGAGCACCAGCAAAGTCCTTGAAAAACATGGTGGTGCCGGAGAAATCAGATAGCACCCCACTTATATTGGCTCTACAACTGATACTTCCATTTTGCATCATGCTTTTATATCGATATTTATTGCATTATGGGCTGTTATTACACATTATGTCACAATACTTATGCATATTCTCTCTTATTTTACAAGGTTTATATGAAGAGGGAGAATTCTAGCAGCTGGAATTCTGGGCTGGAAAAGGAGCAAATATTAGAGACCTATTGTGCACAACTACAAAAGTCCTGAAACTCCACGGAAGTTATTTTTGGAATTAATAAAAAATACTGAGCGAAGAAAGTACCAAAGGGGGGCCACCCACCATCCACGAGGGTGGGGCGCGCCCTACCCCCTGGGCACGCCCCCTGCCTCGTGGGCCCCCTGGTAGGCCTCCGGTGCCCATCTTTGGCTATATGGTGTATTTCACCCTGGAAAAAATTATAAGCAAGCTTGCGGGACGAAACACCACCGCCACGAGGCGGAACCTTGGCGGAACCAATCTAGGGCTCCAGCGGAGCTGTTCTGCCGGGGAAACATCCCTCCGAGAGGGGGAAATCATCACGATCGTCATCACCAACGATCCTCTCATCGGGAGCGGGTCAATCTTCATCAACATATTCACCAGCACCATCTCCTCTCAAACCCTAGTTCATCTCTTGTATCCAATCTTTGTATCAAAACCTCAGATTGGTACCTGTGGGTTGGTTGTAGTGTTGATTACTCCTTGTCGTTGATGCTAGTTGGTTTACTTGGTGGAAGATCATATGTTCAGATCCTTTATGCATATTAATACCCCTCTGATTATGAACATGAATATGATTTGTGAGTAGTTACGTTTGTTCCTGACGGAGAAGTCCTGCTATAAGTAATCATGTGCTTTTGGTATTCGTTTGATATTTTGATGAGATGTATGTTGTCTTTCCTCTAGTGGTGTTATGTGAACGTCGACTACATGACACTTCACCATTGTTTGGGCCTAGAGGAAGGCATTGGGAAGTAATAAGTAGATGATGGGTTGCTAGAGTGACAGAAGCTTAAACCCTAGTTTATGCGTTGCTTCGTAAGGGGCTGATTTGGATCCATATGTTTCAAGCTATGGGTAGGTTTACCTTAATACTTCTTATGTAGTTGCGAATGCTTGCATTAGAGGCTAATCATAAGTGGGATGTTTTTCCAAGGAAGGACAACACCCAAGCACCGGTCCACCCACATATCAAATTATCAAAGTACCGAACGCGAATCATATGAGCGTGATGAAAACTAGCTTGACGATAATTCCCATGTGTCCTCAGGAGCGTTTTCCTTCATATAAGAGTTTGCTACAAAAAGGATTGGGCCACCTTGCTGCACTTTATTTACTCTTGTTACTTGCTACCCGTTACAAATTATCTTATCACAAAACTATCTGTTACCGATAATTTCAGTGCTTGCAGAGAATACCTTACTGAAAACCGCTTGTCATTTCCTTCTGCTCCTTGTTGGGTTCGACACTCTTACTTATTGAAAGGACTACGATAGATCCCATATACTTGTGGCTCATCAAGATTCTTTTCTGGCGCCGTTGCCGGGGAGTGAAGCGCCTTTGGTAAGAAAAAATTTATATAGTGTGCTGAAATTTACTGTCACTTGTTACTATGGAAAGTAATCCTTTGAGGGGCTTGTTCGGGGTATCTTCACCCCGACCAGTAGAGCAAAGAGTTGCTCCTCAACCTACTGAACCTACTGAAAATGTTTACTTTGAAATTCCTTCAGGTATGATAGAGAAACTACTAGCTAATCCTTTTACAGGAGATGGAACATTACATCCCGATTTACACCTAATCTATGTGGATGAAGTTTGTGGATTATTTAAGCTTGCAGGTATGCCCGATGATGTTATCAAGAAGAAGGTATTCCCTTTATCTTTGAAGGGAAAGGCATTGACATGGTTTAGGCTATGTGATGATATGGGATCATGGAACTACAATCGATTGAAATTGGAATTTCATTAGAAGTTTTATCCTATGCATCTTGTTCATCGTGATCATAATTATATATATAATTTTTGGCCTTGCGAAGGAGAAAGCATCGCTCAAGCTTGGGGGAGGGTTAAGTAAATGTTATATTCATGCCCCAATCATGATCTTTCAAGAGAAATTATTATTCAAAATTTTAATGCTCGGCTTTCTCTCAATAATCGCTCCATGCTCGATACTTCTTGTACTGGTTCTTTTAGGATGAAGACTATTGAATTCAAATGGGATTTACTGGAAAGAATTAAACGCAACTCTGAGGATTGGGATCTCGATGAAGGTAAGGAGTCAGGTATAACACCCAAGTTTGATTGTGTTAAATCTTTTATGGATACCAATGTTTTCCGTGAATTTAGCACTATATATGGACTTGACTCTGAGATAGTAGCTTCTTTCTGTGAATCATTTGCTACTCATGTTGATCTCCCTAAGGAGAAGTGGTTTAAATATAATCCCATTGAAGTAAAAGTAGTTGCACCTATTAAAGTTGAAGAAAATACTATCACTTATAATGATCCTATTGTTCCTACTGCTTATGTTGAGAAACCGCCTTTCCCTATTAGAATAAAGGATCATGCTAAAGCTTCAACTGTGGTCAATAAAAGTAATATTAGGACACCCAAACCCCCTGAGCAAATTAAAGTTAACCTAGTATTGCTATGGTTAAAGATCTCTTGGATGATAATATTGATGGGCATGTTATTTACTTCTGTGATGAAGCTGCTAGAATTGCTAGACCTGACACTATGAATAAAAATATACCTGTGGTAGGCATGCCTGTTATTTCTGTTAAAATAGGAGATCATTGTTATCATGGCTTGTGTGATATGGGTGCTAGTGCAAGTGCAATACCTCATTCCTTATACAAAGAAATTATGCATGATATTGCACCTGCTGAGATAGAACAATTGATGTTACAATTAAGCTTGCCAATAGAGATACTATTTCACCAGTTGGGATTGTTAGAGATGTCGAAGTCTTGTGTGGGAAAGTTAAATATCCTGCTGATTTTCTTGTTCTTGGTTCCCCACAAGACAATTTTTGTCCCATCACATTTGGTAGGCCCTTCTTGAATACTGTTAATGCTAGGATAGACTGCGAAAAGGATGTTGTTACTATTGGTTTGGGAGATATGTCTCATGAGTTTAACTTTATTAAATTTTGTAGACAACCCCGTGATGAGGAATTGCCTAATAAAGATGAAATTATTGGTCTTGCTTCTATTGCCGTGCCTCCTAATGATCCTTTAGAACAATATTTGCTTGACCATAAAAATGATATGTTTATGAATGAAAGAAGGGAAATAGATGAAGTACTCTTCAAACAGGGACCTATTTTGAAACACAATTTGCCTGTTGGAATCCTAGGGGATCCTCCTCCACCCAAGGGTGATCCCGTGTTTGAGCTTAAACCATTACCTGATACTCTTAAATATGCATATCTTGATGAAAAGAAGATATATCCTGTTATTATTAGTGCTAAACTTTCAGAGAAGGCAAATGAGAAATTATTGAAAACTCTGAAGAAGCACCTTGCTGCTATTGGATATACTCTAGATGACCTTAAGGGCATTTGTCCCACTCTATGCCAACACAAAATAAAATTGGAGACAGATGCTAAACCAGTTGTTGATCACCAACAACAGTTAAATCCTAAGATGAAAGAAGTGGTAAGAAAAGAAATACTAAAACTTCTGGAGGCAGGTATAATTTATCCCGTTGCTGATAGTCAGTGGGTAAGTCCTTTCCATTATGTCCCTAAGAAAGGAGGTATTACCGTTGTTCCTAATGATAAGGATGAATTATCCCACAAAGAATTGTTACAAGTTATAGGATGGTAATTGATTGCCGCAAATTAAATAAAGCCACTAAAAAGGATCATTACCCTTTACCTTTTATTGATCAAATGCTAGAAAGATTATCCAAACATACACATTTTTGCTTTCTAGATGGTTACTCTGGTTTCTCTCAAATACCTGTGTCAAAAGAGGATCAAGAAAAGACCACTTTTACTTGCCCTTTCGGTACCTTTGCATATAGATGTATGCCTTTCGGTTTCTATAATGCACCTGCTACCTGTCAAAGATGCATGATGGCTATATTCTCTGATTTTTCTGAAAAGATTGTTGAGGTTTTCATGGATGATTTCTTTGTATATGGAACTTCTTTTGATGATTGCTTGACCAACCATGATCGAGTTTTGCAGAGATGTGATGAAACTAATATTGTCTTGAATTGGGAGAAGTGTCACTTTATGGTTAATGAAGGTATTGTCTTGGGGCATAAAATTTCTGAAAGAGGTATTGAAGTTGATAGAGCTAAAGTTGATGCTATTGAAAAGATGTTGTGTCCCAAGGACATTAAAGGTATAAGAAGTTTCCTTGGTCATGACGGTTTTTATAGGAGGTTCATTAAGGACTTCTCAAAAATTTGTAGGCCTCTGACTAATCTATTACAGAAAGATGTTCCTTTTGTGTTTGATGATGATTGTGTAGAAGCATTTGAAATACTTAAGAAAGCTTTGATTTCTGCACCTATCGTTCAGTCACCTGATTGGAATTTACCCTTCGAAATTATGTGTGATGCTAGTGATTAAGCTATAGGTGCTGTTCTAGGACAAAGATTTGATAATAAATTAAATGTTATTCAATATGCTAGTAAAACTCTAGAGGGTGCCCTGAGAAATTATGCTACTACTGAAAAACAATTTTTAACAGTTGTATTTGCTGTGATAAGTTCAGACCCTATATTGTTGATTCAAAAGTAACTATTCACACTGATCATGCTGCTATTAAATATCTTATGGAAAAGAAATATGCTAAACCTAGACTTATTAGATGGGTTCTCTTACTACAAGAATTTGATTTGCATATTATTGATAGAAAGGGAGCTGAGAACCCCGTTGCAGACAACTTATCTAGGTTAGAGAATGTTCTTGATGACCCACTACCTATTGATGATAGCTTTCCTGATGAACAATTAGCTGTCATAAATGCTTCTCGTACTGCTCCATGGTATGCTGATTATGCTAATTACATTGTTGCTAAATTTATACCACCTAGTTTCACATACCAGCAAAAGAAAAAGTTTTTCTATGATTTAAGACATTACTTCTGGGATGACCCACACCTTTATAAAGAAGGATTAGATGGTGTTATTAGACGTTGTGTACCTGAGCATGAACAGGAACAGATCCTACGCAAGTGTCATTCCGAGGCTTACGGAGGACACCACGCTGGAGATAGAACTACACATAAGGTATTGCAATCTGGTTTTTATTGGCCTACTCTCTTCGAGGATGCACGTAAGTTTTTCTTGTCTTGTGATGAATGTCAAAGAATTGGTAATAGTAGTAGACGTCAAGAAATGCCTATGAATTATTCACTTGTTATTGAACCATTTGATGTTTGGGGCTTTGATTATATGGGACCGTTTCCTTCCTCTAATGGGTATACACATATTTTAGTTGTTGTTGATTACGTTACTAAGTGGGTAGAAGCTATTCCAACTAGTAGTGCTGATCATAACACCTCTATTAAGATGCTTAAAGAAGTTATTTTTCCGAGGTTTCGAGTCCCTAGATACTTGACTGATGGTAGTTCACATTTTATTCATGGTGCCTTTCGTAAAATGCTTGCTAAGTATGACATTAATCATAGAATTGCATCTCCATATCACCCATAGTCTAGTGGTCAAGTAGAATTGAGCAATAGATAGCTTAAATTAATTTTGCAAAAGACTATTAATAGATCTAGAAAGAATTGGTCCAAGAAACTTTATGATGCATTATGGGCTTACATAACTGCATATAAAAATCCCATGGTTATGTCTCCGTATAAAATGGTTTATGGAAAAGCATGTCACTTACCTCTCGAACTAGAACATAAGGCATATTTGGCCATTAAAGAGCTCAACTATGATTTCAAACTTGCCGGTGAGAAGAGGCTATTTGACATAAGCTCACTTGATGAATGGAGAACCCAGGCCTATGAGAATGCCAAACTTTTTAAGGAAAAGGTTAAAAGATGGCATGACAAAAGGATACAAAAGCGTGAGTTTAATGTAGGTGATTATGTGTTTCTATTCAACTCCTGCTTAAGATTTTTTGCAGGAAAGCTTCTCTCTAAATGGGAAGGTCCTTACGTTATCGAGGAGGTCTATCGTTCCGGTGCCATAAAAATCAACAACTTCGAAGGCACAAATTCGAAGGTGGTGAATGGTGAAAGAATCAAACATTATATCTCAGGTAATCCCATAAATGTTGAAACCAATGTTATTGAAACCATAACCCCGGAGGAATACATAAGGGACACTTTCCAGAACGTTTCAGACTTCGAAAAGGAATAGGTACGTGGTACGGTAAGTAAATCGACTCCAAAACAGTTCAAAATGGTAATTTTTATCCGTTTTGGAATATTTAAGAAAATAGGAAAATAAGAAGCAGTCCGGGAAGGACACGAGGCGTCCACGAGGGTGGAGGGCGCGCCCCCCTGCCTCGTGGTCACCTCGTGTGCTCCCCGGACTCCGTTTTCTTGCACGATACTTCTTTTGGTCGGTAAAAATTCAATATATAATCTCCCGATGGTTTTGACCACCGTACCATGCAAATATCCTCTGTTTTTGTTTCGGGCTGTTTTCTGTCAGAGTTGTCAGGGCCAAGCATCATCTCATGCCCCTCCTCCAACAATCAGGGCAATGATGCTTGGTTAATGAAGATAGAGCTGAAGAGAGAAGAACCCGTGGAGATCAACAAGGATGATGGGATCAAGAAGACCATGGAGGATCAAGCTCCGACAGCAGAAGAAGAAGACATCCTTCCCCTTCATCACAATCTTGTTACCCCAACTGAGCTTGAAGCTATCAAGATGATTGAGTTAGCTCGTATACAAAACAAGTATCTCACACGTGAAAATATTTTGTTGAAGGGGCATATCACTGCACTCAAGGGCATTATCCGCAAATTGGAGGATCTCCTACGCTCGATGTGCGACTATCCATCATCACCATCATCTTCTTCACCAGCAAAGGAGAACTGAGTATTGGGTATGGGCACTCCCCTTGGCAACTTCCAAGCTTGGGGGAGATGCCCCGGTATCGTAGCACCAACACACTCTTATCTTTACCGTTTTTCTTAGTTAGATCCTTTTGGTAATATCTTGATCTAGTAGAATAAAGTTTTAGTATGGTCTAGCTTTGGGTTTTGCTTTATGATCCCTCTATGTAATCGAGTCCGTGAGCTATATAATAAAGATTAGTGTTGAGTCAAGGGCTTGATTATCTTGCTATGATCTTGAGGGAATAAAAGAAAAAAGAAGGAATAAAAAGAAATAAAGAGATCATATTGATCTTATGTAGAGTAATGACTTCACATATAAAGAGTATGATGAATAAAAGTTGTTGAAAGTTGACAAACATAGTTTTGGTCATCGTTGCAATTAATAGGAAGTAATAAAGAAAGAGAGGTTTTCACATATAAATATACCATCTTGGACATATTTTATGATTGAGAGCACTCATTAAAATATGACATGCTAAAGAGTTGATGTTGGACAAGGAAGACAACATAATGGGTTATGTTTTCTTATATCCGAAATAAAGTATATTGTCATGGATCATCCAACATGTTGAGCTTGCCTTTCCCCCTCATGCTAGCCAAATTCTTTGCACCAAGTAGAGATACTACTTGTGCTTCCAAATATCCTTAAACCCAGTTTTGCCACGAGAGTCCACCATGCCTACCTATGGATTGAGTAAGATACTTCAAGTAAGTTGTCATTGTTGCATGCAATAAAAATTGCTCTCTAAATATGTGTGATTTATTAGTGTGGAGAAAATAAGCTTTATACGATCTTGTGATGTGGAAGAAATAAAAGCGACGAACTGCATAATAAAGGTCCATATCACAAGTGGCAATATAAAGTGACGTTCTTTCGCATTAAGATTTTGTGCATCCAACCATAAAAGCACATGGGAACCTCTGCTTCCCTCCGTGAAGGGTCTATCTTTTATTCTTGTCTTATACCTTATGCAAGAGTCATGGTGATATTCACCTTTCCTTTTTACATTTTATCCTTTGGCAAGCGCATTGTGTTGGAAAGATCCTGATATATATATCCAATTGGATGTAAGTTATCATGAACTATTATTGTTGACATTACCCTTGAGATAAAAGGTTGGGAGGCGAAACTATAAGCCCCTATCTTTCTCTGTGTCCGATTAACACTCCATACCCATAAGTATTGCATGAGTGTCAGCAATTGTGAAAGACTAAATGATAGTTGAGTATGTGGACTTGCTGAAAAGCTCTTATATAGACTCTTTCTAATGTTATGATAAATTGCAATTGTTTCAATGACCGAGATTATAGTTTGTTGGTTTTCAATGAAGTTTCTGATTCATACTTGACTTTGTGAATAGATTGTTACTTTATCATAAGAAATTGTATGACAATATTTATATATGTTGATGTTATAAGAATGATCATGATGCCTTCATGTCCGTATTTTATTTTATCGACACCTCTGTCTCTAAACATGTGGACCTATTTATCATTATCGCACTACAAAAAAAAGACACTTCCGTGATGATACGTGTTTGTCACAGTAGGTCGCGTTTTTTGTCATGCATGTACATCCATGACGATTTTATGATAGAATCAAGATAGTCATACATGTGCTGTCGTAGAAGTGTTCCATGACATTACCAAAATTATCATCACGGAAGTGTCCACTTCCATGACGATAAATCACGCATCACAGAAGTGCTTTCGTCAAGGCTGACCGACACGTGGCATCCACCATAACGGAACGCCGTTAAGCTATCGGGTCGGGTTTTGGATCCGATAACCCGTTAACAGCCCCGACCAATGGGAAATTTCCACGTGTAAAATTCTTATTGGCCGGATGAAACACGTGTCAGCTCGCCAGTGGGTCAGATAGGCACCTATGATATGTCGACACGTGCCACGGCCCACCACTAGCCCATTTAGCTTACAAAGCCGGCCCGTTTGACTTGGTCAAAAGTTAACAGGCAGGCCCATGAAAAGCCTGTTAACGGTCTCTTCGCAAATAGCCCATTTTACGGCCCGTTAACTCACGGCCCATTAGGCCCTAAAGGAAATCGGCCCAACAACGTCATCTGGGCCGTCGAATATAACACCAGCCCATTTCACTTTCGGCCCATGTATGGCCCACGACGCCTTTTGGCCCATATGAGGCCTTCGTATCTTTCGGCCCTTTACAGGCCCACGGTGACTCTAGCCCATAATGAACAGTAATTTTCTTTATACCCGTTAACGGCCCGTGATTTACAAGGGCCATTTCCAGCCCGTGTTAGCTTTTGGCCTTTTGACGGCCCATACGTTCTTGGGCTCCTTTTCGGCCCTCGATTACTTCCGGCCCGTTACTGGCCTGTTCCCCTAATGGGCCAAATTCGGCCCATGGCAAGAGTCGGCCCGTTACTGGCCTGTTCCCCTAATGGGCCAAATTCGGCCCATGGCAAGAGTCGGCCCGTTACTGGCCTGTTACCCTAATCGGCCAAATTCGGCCCATGGCAAGAGTCGGCCCGTTTCTGCCCTGTTAACCCGTTGCGCCGTTTCCAGCCCGTCCTATATTCTGGCCCATTAACGACCCGTTATGCCTGTGACAGAATTAAGCCTTTGCTGTCCTATGGCCTGTTAACGGCCTGTTACCGTGCTGGGCCGATACCAATTACGCCCGATTACGGCCCATGTAGACCCATTTATCTGACGGCCCGAGGCCCACCGATTACAGGCCCATTTATCGACGGCCCGTAGGAGACCCATGGATCCTACGGCCCGTATATGGCCCATGGTAGTTGCGGCCACTAGCAAACGAGGGAAAAAGAAGACTAGGAAATAAATAAGGCCGAAACTAACGCTAGGCTATTAAGGCGATTGCACAGATTACATCCACTCGGCATCAAAGATCGCCACCAGTGCAAATATAGGGAACATCCTACACTATACAAAAATGGCTTGTTGTTTTCTTCAGCCGGTGGCTGCATGTTAAGAATAAATTTTGTATCGCACCAAAACAAATTACAACTATATAACAAAAGGAAGGTTGGCATAAAAGTTAACAGTCCAGCAGATAAATGCACCACCAGAAGTTCAGAAGCTCAGTTCATTTGACCTGACTGTTACGTTTTCATGCTGTATTGTCCGATGTAGCACCATAACCCTCGCCATCATTTCCCCTAGGCTCCTGAACAACATAGCAAATGTCTGATAGTCTGGTTTCAAAACCATGCATATCTTGACGACATTGAGCAATGTTTCTCCTTGTTTCACAAAGGGTCTCTGTTAGGGAATGGACTTGTGTCTGGAGTGCAGATACAACATTGCTTTGAGCTTGCATATCTTGATCATGAGGCAGTTTCGACGATATTGCCTTAACAACCAACCCAGTATTACGCAGGAACGTGCTTTTGGCACTGTTAGTGGACAGGTACTGACCCACTGCAGCAAGAGCTGACATTGCGGTTATAGTTGGCTCGCCACCTTCAGAAGGTGGCGGTTCCACCATTTTTTCCATAGCTCGCTGAAAAGTTGAGGTTTTACATTAGTAGTACCAGAACAGAAGATATTAAGGAGGCAGAAAAACCAAACAAAATAGCTTTGGTCTATATACAGAACTTATTCTGGTGAACCCATGTAAAATATTAGTTGTATTTTATTGCAAAGTACATAATAAAACCAGGTTCCAAACATATGACCATGTACCATCGCTAATGTATTGTCTATTTCTTCACATTGTATTGAGGGCTAAGGATAAAGAGACGAAGTTTATAATACGGTAAGCATAGTATGACATCATTCATATCACAAAACAACTGAGAACAGACAAACAGGCAATTGTAATGTTGTGTGGGCAAGTCCAGCACGGAACTAGATTACGGGTCAAGATCAAAGGAACATCACTCCTCTCTTTTAAACCTTGTAAGGTGCAATGATACGCTAAGACAATTGTGTATAAAATTGAAAAGAGTAATAGACATTGGCTGCAAACCATTCAGTTCAAGGCACAAGTCAGAGTAAGTAGTAGTTAAAAGGCATGAGGATTAAGGACTTACAACAGCGGCTTTGACAGGTGTAGTCATGCCCTTCTTTTTGCTGGTGTGACAGTCCTTGAAGATTTCCACATCATTTGGTTCAGGTACTTTTTGGTCCTTGCGGGCTTTCCTCTGCATTTTGAACAAGTCAATATAGATATGATAATATGGTACAGCGAAAAGAGTGAAACAGCATCTAATTACAAGAGCCTCGCAGTGTGCAATATAGCTACGAGATCCTGTCATCTGTTGGAATTTCACTTTCGTACGGTTGGCCTTGTTCTTTGAACAGTTCACCTACAAGAAGATAGATTTGTGTGGCACATGCGTAAATAGGACTTCAACATGTGATCTGATCACATATATATAATGTACCTGATATTTCGGATCAGACTAGTGTTTAACAAGGCCCCTCCAGTCTTCATCCGATATATTTTCCACTGGAGATGTTTGGGAAAGTTCACTGTTAGCCTTGCCTTCAAAGTTCACTGATACTGCCGCAGAGCAGACTTGAAAACATGGGTGCAAGCTTGTCTGGTTGCATCATCTTGGCTATCCAACTTGAACCTCATCTGTTGAAAATTATGGGAGTCTCATTATCAGCAACCTAGAAAGTATAGGACAGAGCAAGACGATATTACTAGTTTCCATACATAACCATACTTACAGATAAATGGTCGAGGAAGGTGTTGAACTAGGTTTCGTCTTTGTCATTCCTGTACTGAATCCATGTTGGGAGGATACGTACATGACACCTAACGGCAACCGCTACCTCTGATTCTAACTTGGATGACTCTGTAGCATCACATGACCTTTTTAAACCTGCCTCGAACGGATCTCCATTCTTCCTCCTCTAGATTTAGTTAACCCATCGAGAATTATCCCTGATGTTTGTTTCCTCTTGCGCCTAGGTGCTAGTCCAACAACGAACATAGGAAGTGTTAGTGTACATCAAACTGTGAGACTACATATAAAGAAACATGCAACTGTAACTTGACTCCAGCAAGTACCATCTTGCTGTTGAAGCTCACAAAGTTCATCTGATATTGCCAACTCATCTTGTGTCAAGAGTGCTTGGGAAGTAGTGTCAGGTGGCAAGGGAGCTTGGGAACGTGCTGCTAGCTCAGTTGACGCACGAGTAAGTCAGATAGCTGGTAGTACTGTGGTAGGTGTTGCAAGAACTAGGGCTGTCTCTGCTTGTTTGGTGGCTGCTATTTGTTTCTGTTTGGCTTTTTTGCAACTCGTGTAGTATGGGATGCCGTGTTTGTAGAATTTTCCGCTGGACTTTGACCTTCTATTGCACCATCAGTACCAGCAGAATCTGCAGTATTCATCCGCTCCTCATTCCCTGCCATTCTGTGTTTCTTCCTCTTTCTCTGTGCCATGTTAAGTCAAGCCAACAAGAAAAACGAATAACAATTTAGTTCTTCAGAACAAATTGATGCGTGATGCAGACGAACTGAACTTTGATGTTAGACAACCACATGGTAGGAGGATGTAATATGTATGAAAAACAGGACGGAAGAGATAACCAGAACTATGATGTGTAAACTAAGAAGAAGACATTTCACCAAATTAGAAGCAATGCAATGGAAGGTAGACACCATATGAAAGATGCTACAAATATCGCTCTGCCAAGTTAACACTGTCTCATCATAAATGGCGTTAAAACAAATGTGAAGCAGTACAAGAAATAAATAATATGCAAGATGCAAACAACATCACACTACCATGTTAGAGGTCTCTCGTCATTAGTGCCATTGCATATTCACAGCATTGCATATTCATAGCTTATGATGTGTAAACTAAGGAGAAGGCATTTCAACAAATTAGAAGCAATGAAAGCTAGACACCATATGAAAGATGCAACGAATATCACTCTACCAAGTTAAAACTGTCTCGTCATAAGTGCCATTTCAACAAATTAGTAGTACAAGCTAGAAAAGAATGTGAGATGTAACCTATATCACACTCCGAAGTCAAACGTGTCTTATGATAAGTGATTGTTGAAGGTTACACAACAGTAGTAATTTGATGTAAGAACATGGTGTGATAGATAGATATTGTATGTTCTAGAAACAGGAACACGTGTCTTATTCAAGTATAATGTGTAAAGTAAGCAGATGGAATTCAACAAAATTAGAAGCAATATAAGCTAAGCATCACACATAACATGCAACCACATATAACAGTGCCAAGTTAGAGGGAGCACCGGTGATGCTGCACTAGGGGAGACGTGCTCATCATCAACACAGCTTTGTTGAGTGTCTATGCATGTGTTGTCTTGCAAATCATCTTGGGGGGGTGGAGGAGTAGAATCTATAGAGGCCCTTCGTTTGGAAGGAGCACCTTTATCCGCTGCCTTGCTAACTTCCTTCGCTTTATTGATTTTGAATTGTCAAGTAAAATCGACAAGAAAAAGCAATAAAATTCACTCATCATAACACATTCGTGCATGATACTGACAATCACTACTTTGATGTAAGGAAACACATGATACCGGGATGGAATATGTATGAAAAACAGGACGGCATGGCATATTCACAACTGTTTGCCTAAACTAAGCAGAAACCATTCCAACAAATAAGAAGCAATGCAAGCTAGACACCACATGAAAGATACAACCAATATGACTCTGCCAAGTTAAAAGTGTCCCATCATAAACGGCATTTCAACAATTTAGAAGCAGCGCATGCTATAAATCATATGAAAGATGCAACTAATATCGCACTGCATATACTAAAGGTGTCTCGTCATATTGATTAATGCAGGATACAAAAAAACAATAGTTTTATGTAAGGACATGCTTAATAGACAGATGTACTATGTACTAAAAACAGGAAGACATGACGCATTAATAGGTATAATGTATAAACTATGCAGAATAGCACATGCAATTTAACCAGATTGGAAGAATTACAATCTAGACACCATATGCAACATGCAACCACATATCACGCTGCCAAGTTAGAGCAAGCACCTGCGATGCTAGTGTAGGGGAAATGTTGTAATCAACTACAGAGCTACGTTCACTATCTTCATCTAGCATTTCTGTTTCTTGAGAATCATGTCGGGTGACGCTGCATTCTTTAAATGAGGAGTAGTCCCCTTGCCTGCCTGCCTCGTCATAAGTGATTGATGAGGGATACACAAGAACATTAGTTTGATGTAAGAACATGGTTAATACACAGATGTACTAGTATGTACCAAAAACAGAAAGGCGTGTCATATTCAGAGGTATAATGTGTCAGCTAAGCAGATGCAATTTAACCAAATTGGAAGCAATACAAGCTAGACATCCGGCTTGAGTGGTGAGCATGATCATCTAGGACCTGAGAGCCTGGTGGGAGGCGGGCTGCTTCGCCACCATCGCAGCTTTTTAGTTGGCTTCCAGGTGATGCGTATCTTTGCTGGGCTTGTCACTAGCTCGGCCAGTGCCCTGACTAGCTATTTGTCTTCTGGTGTTCACGGGATGGTGGTTCATTTAAAAAAATATCTTTCCTTATCTTACCGACTTCGGCCTTTTGAATACAAGCTAGACACAATATGGAACATGCAACCACATATGACACCGCGAAGTTAAAGCAAGCACCTGGGATGGTGGTTCATTGCGAGCGAGGTCATCAACTCCAGAGCTACGTTTACCGTCTCCATCTGCTGACACTGCACCCTTTATAGCGCTGTAACGTGTCTTGCCTACCCGCATACGAAGCTGGAGCGACTTCTCTCTTTTCTTTTTGGCTTCTCTCATGGCAGCAGAGTCTGAAATACCCTTGCATAAAAACACAATACTGAGAGTAAGGGTGAAGTGTGTGCAGAACTAGTGCACTGTAAAATTAGCAGATAGCAGGTGGCTGAAAAATAAATGACAGGAGACATATCATAGCTCTTCAACATTGCATGGCAAACCAATTAGATTCTACTCCGTATGATTTTGTAATATATGAGCACAGGAAATGCAGGTACTCCTCCAGCACACCACCACATGTGGTCATATCTAAGATAATAGTCGACTGAAAATAAATAGGTCAGTCGATTTTTTTAATGAACCGTCCGATCTATAAGGAACGGGCAGATGGCCTTCGTCTACCTCCCGCCAGTCACTGTTGACGATCTTTCTCGAACCGCCAGCGACCACCGGCCCAGACCCCTGCCTCCGCCGCCTCGCCCTCCCATCGACCTCACACCACTGCCGTGCTTGGCAGCGCCCCCAGGCCATCCCTTTAATCCCGGCCGACCTCCAGATCGGGCGCCAGTAGCTCTAGGCCGCACACGCCCCTAAGATAAACACCAAGGCGCTGCTTCCCCGATGTAATAGGCGTACTAGCGCCTGTTACACTGGGGAATGCTTCCGTTAATTGGGAATCAACTGGCCAGAAATTGAAATTCAGGGGGGCGACGGACCTCTAGGTAAGGTGAAATAGTATATGAGGAGAAACCTTGTGCATCGCGAGTTACTAGGAACATCTAGTATCAAGAAGAAGCGGTCAACTAGTGTCTTCTGTGGGATGAATACTGTGCAACCAGAGACGTAAGATTTGCACGAATAAGGGAAGAGGAGTACCTTTTTCGGTTGCCGGTGTGGTCACCTCCACATGTCGCGCCGATCTTATTCTTTTTACCGGGGAAACCGATGTTCTGGAGGGTGCAGGCTTGGACGAACCCATGGCCAAATTGTTGACTGTGTTGCCGTGGCCGTATGTCGGCGGAGGGGAAGCAGATCCGAGGCGGTGAATGACGACGTAGCAGGAATAGCTCCGGTGCGGTGGAGGGTGGCGAAGTTGGAGCGGCAGCGGTGAGGCGTAGGACGTCGTGGTTGAACTGGCTCTGGTACGGATGGCTCGGCCTCGGCTTCAACTACTAGCCGTGGAGGGCGTTGCGGTTGAGGTTGGGGTGGACGACGACGTCGGGGTATCGGCTCCGGCGTGATGGAGGAGGGCGGCGGTTGATGGGTGGGATGGGGTGGCGGACGGGGACGCCGGGGTTTCGCGACTGGTGGAGAGGTAGTTTTGGCGCCCATGGAGTACGAATGGGGAATCAGACGGGTGGGGGGGGAACCATGTTTCGGTCTGGGACGCGCTTGTTTTTGGCTTTTTTGAACAGAAGATGGGACGCGCTTGTTTGAAATTTGGGGAAAGTACAAACTTTGCCCCCTCTTAAATTTCGGACCTACTGCGGGTCGGGGGTAGGATGGTAATCCCAGGTGTCCCAAATAGTGGGCGGGAGCAATTTCGGCTGCGCGCATGTGTGCTTAGGCGGCCATTGTGTATGAATGTTTTTCGGATGCGGTTGCGTGGCGTCTAGATGAAGCTACAAACCTACCCCGGTTTAGACCTTTGGACGTCGGGCCGGTAGGTTTCACGGGTTGGAGTTATTAGAAAAGTAATTTCCTTCTACTACCAAACATTGGTCTCACGCGGTTTCGGGCGAGTAGAGGCTCTTTTGGCGCTTCGTTCGAAATTTTGAAACACAAGCATTCACGTTTAGAGTACTCTTGAACTATGAGGATTGACCTAAATAGACAACGTTATATTTGACCTTGTATGTTTGAAAACCTCATTAAATTATCCGCTTCTTTTTGAAATTTTGACACTTGAAAAATCCTATAACTACGATTATTTTGGAATGGAGGAGCTAAATTTGAATCTATTTTGTACACGACTACATATGCTATTATGTACAAAATCAGAGCAAAGATTGGTGCCCCCATAATTTAGGTATGGTTTACAAATGCCATGATATCAAATGAAAATAATTGAATGGACTTCATGTTGAATTCGATTTTTTTAAACCACTTAAGTTGAATTCAAATGTATGCTAGTTCATAGGTAGCTATTTATAATGTCCATTGCGTAACTTTCGTATGTATAATGTGCTTTACACACACAACATGAACTATACTCACGTTTATATTCGATTGCTAAAGCGATGCACTGTCTGGAGTTCAAAATACTAACTATGTGTATCAATTGTGTCGAATAATAACATAGACATGCTCAAATTCGATAGAATCTAGATGTCCGATGGATCAATGACCGCTCCTTATGCGAATTGCAAATATCATGATCCCATCCTAATATTTGGATACAATTTATATCTTTAATCAATGTGTAGAGCAGTCTTTTACGTGTAG
Source organism: Triticum aestivum (assembly GCF_018294505.1). NCBI lineage: Eukaryota > Viridiplantae > Streptophyta > Magnoliopsida > Poales > Poaceae > Triticum > Triticum aestivum. Next base: position 505,356,106 of record NC_057814.1, read on the forward strand.
TTTCACTCTCCATCGATGGTCTCTCACACATGCTCACACACTCTCTCCCGAGGTGTGTTTCTCGCACACATGCTCTAGATATAACCCTCCCTCCCTCTCGTAACCATTTACAACTGTTTTCACTAACCTTTATCACAAGCACTCTTCCTCTCGCAAACATACACACGCACAATCCTCATCGACCCTTTCTATATACATGGACCTGCCTACGTGTCTAATGTACTCACATTATCTTTACGCCTGTCTCTCACACATTGTCTCACACCTCTGTTCCTAATCGACGAGTATGATTCTAGCAGAGCATTCTGTAGGATGCCCCTTAAAGTTAGGTTGGATGAACAGTAATATCAGAGATAAAGTGGTTACCTTAGTCCGAGAACCTAGGGTTACAAATCCTAGCCGGCTTTGTGAGTGGACACAGAGTCCTTCACGATTCTGATATCTTTGTCTTGTAGGACTAGTCATCTGTGGGTCTTCCGAAATGCGTCACGGGCCGACCAATGTGGCGCAGGTCGGAACCGAACGAAGGGCCTCACCTCGACCCACCGGACCTCACGCGGTGACACACCCTCTGCCCCCACGTCTCATTATCTTCTCACACCCACACATACCAACACAAACACCACACACACAGAAAATTTCTCCTGGTTCCTCTATTCCCTCCCCCTGCATATACACACTCAAGGGAATGGAATCTCTTGTCGTGACGTCATATTCGTCTCTCTCTCTCTCTAGACCACTCTCATTTCTCGTGCTATCTCTCCCACGCCCCCCCCGTCGGCCCCTCTATCCATGCCTCTCTCGAATACGTAATACACACACATACCTCTCTAGGCCCCGCCAAATTCATCAACTACACATTCACACATGTTACATCACGTACCCCATTGATCTAAAAAGCCGTCTCTTCACGTTTATTTCGCATACAACATTCCTTTTGAATAAAGTGTGGCCAAAAAATTATTTTAGAGTTTCTACATATATACAACATTACAAAGTTATATGGAGGAGTACGAACGCTAATTTGCATTGCATGGTGCCCACAATGATATTTATTCCACGCTGTGAATTTGTATATTTTTATACTATATACAAAGTTAGTCATAATAAAGAGAAACGAAGAGCATCTCTCTCTCCATCGCATACTGTCGGGTGGTTGGTGCGACATATGCCAACGGGTGGCTTATCATTGTGGGTGCCAATAAGACGTAGCCGGTGCCTGGAAACGGGATGAGGCGAAGACATGCACGCCGGCGGATCTTACCCAAGTTCGGGGCTCTCCGAGGAGATAACACCCCTAGTCCTGCTCTGCGGGGTCTCCGCATGATCACTAGATCAGGAAAGGTAGCTACAATCGCTCCTAGAGCTGTTTTGGGGTTCAAGGGAGAAGAAGAACAAGGCTAGCTCCAACTTCTCTCTATCTATGGTGTATGTGCTATGCTTAGAAGCCAACCCTTTGCATGGGTGCCCCGGGGGGTTTATATAGGCCTACCCCCCGGGGGTACAATGGTAATCCGGCTGGGCACTGGTCCCAGCCGTCAGTGTCTACGCTCGCCGGCTTCTCCGCCGGCTGTTGGGTCCCGCCGACTGGTGGGTCCCGCCGGCTGCCGGCTTCTTGGTCGACAGGCCGGCCCCACCGCCTAGGGTCTTGTCGGCGGCTGCTTACTGTAGCCTCGCCTCTGATGACGAGGGCTTTGTCGAGGTAAGCATGGCTACAGTGGGCCGCCTCGAGGGCTCTCACTGTAGCTTTACCTCGTCTTGTCTCCTTAATGGGGCTCCTACTTCGAGGAAGGGAGTAGCCGGCTTCTGGGGGCCGGCTACGCCCTTGGCCGGCTGGGAAAGGCCGGGCCTCCTTCATGCCTCTCGTTGGCTAAAGGGGCCCGCCACCCGTGAGCCGTACGGGAGTCTGTCGTGGATGACGTCGAGGCTCGCATGGCTACAGTGCCGAGCCGCACGGGAGACGGCCGTCCCGTACGGCCTCCTGTAGCCATGCCCGCCTCGGGCTTCGGGGGTAGTGGGCCGCACTGTGGCCACACCCCGTCTTGTCTCCGTTATGTGGGAGTAGCTTTGGTGGTTGTGGTTTCGGACGGCTTCTTGGAGTCGGCGCTCTTTGAGGCCGGCTTCTTGGAGTCGGCCACCCTGCGGTTGTCTTCGGGGGGGGAGGTCGCTTGATGCTGGGCAGCCTTCCGTGAGTCGGCTTCAGAGGTAGCCGGCCAGGGAAGGGGGTCCAATGCTTGGAGCGTTGGGAGGCCCAAAGGCCTGATAATTTTTATGAAGAACCAGGGGTAGTCGGTTAGGCTACCCGTGGCTATTTACTCCGACAGTAGTCCCCGAAGCTGATTGCGCTTCGAGGTTGAGTAGGGGTTGAGAAGCTCGATCAGCTTCCCATCTTAGCAAGCCGGCAGCTGGGAGCCGGCTTTGGTTAGGCGTGCCGCCTGGGTCGAAAACTTCCGAAGTCGGAGGGCGGGAGCCTGCCAATGCGTGCACCGGGCCGCGGGCCGGCCACTGGCCGTCTGCGAACCATGTGGCCCCTCGTGGCCGGAAAGCCTGCCAGCCCACGCGCGCGACGGGACGTTGCCGCAGGGAGGGGGCCCGCCACGTCCGCGCCCTGGCCCAGGCGCGGATTGTCTTTCTTTTTTGCATCCCGAAACCGCCCGCACGCCTTATCGCGGCAGTTTCGGCTCGCCTTATGCGCAATAATCGCGAGGCGTGGGGGGAGTCGGTGCAGTTAATCCCACGACTCCCCCCACGTTCGGCCTCCCCGGCCTTGCCTTGCGAGGCTATAAGTAGGGGGAGGTGGAGGGCGGCAGGCCCTCGCACGCTCCTCCTACTTCCACCATCTTCTTCGCTCGCCGTTTCTTGCGTTAGCGCCTCGCCGCCGCACTCTTCCACCGCACGCTCCTCCGCCGCCGTGCTCGCTTTCGCCATGCCTCCCGCCACGGAGCAGTATGGCGGGGATTGGGACGGCTCCAACGTCCACGATGATCACGTCGATTTCCTCCGCAACACGCGGCGGCTGCCCAGCGCGGACAAGGTGGAGGTCCGCCTCGCGCCGGCGAAGGAAATCACGCCGGAGCCGCAGGAGGGCGAGCGGGTGGTCTTCCGCTCGCATTTCTTGCGCGGCATCGGCCTTCCGGCGAGCGCCTTCTTCCGCTCCTGGCTCGAATTCTACCAGCTCCAGCCGCACCATCTCACCCCAAACGCGGTGGTCCTGCTGTCGGCCTTCGTCACGCTGTGCGAGGGCTACCTCGGCGTCCTCCCCACCCTCGAGCTCTGGGGGGGAGTTCTTCCAGTCCAAGCTGGGCACGCGCATGCAGGGCATGCCGGCTCAGACTGGAGCCTTCATCGCGTCGTGAAGGTCGGTCGCCGACAACCCCTTCCCCGTCATCCCGCTGATCCAATCGGTGAAGAAGTGGCAGAAGTCGTACTTCTACGTGCGGAACATCGCTCCACGGGGCGACTACATCAACCTGCCGGCCTACGTAGCCGGCCCGCCAGCGGGCACGCGGCCCCAGTGGTCCTTCCGGGCCGTGACTCTGACGCCGGCCGGGTCCGCAGCCGTCGCCCGAGTGCGAGTGATGACCCAGTCGGAGGGCCTGACGGGGGCCGACCTTCTGGCCGCCTTCGTCATGCGCCGGGTTCTTCCGCTCCAGAGCCGTCCTCACCTGATCTGTCAGATGAGCGGCCAGCTCGATCCAAGCCGGATGTGCACCAAGGACATGCCGCACGAGGAGGTCGCCTTTATGGTGAACTACCTTGCGAACTACAAACTCTCCGTAGAGTGGCAGTTCGGCAAGGAGCCATACAGCCGAGCCAATCCGCCGCCTACGGTATGCTCTCCTTGTTTCTCCTTTTTCTCTCAACTTCGTTGCCGAGTTCCTCTCGGCCGACTCTAACTTAGTCGGCTTGTTTTTCGACAGAGCCATCTCCTTCGGCCGGCCGGCGGGTCAGACACGGAGCGTCAATTCGTCCCTGACCGGACGGAACACGATCTGGAGGACCCTGACTTGGGGGCGGCCGGCATGGACGACAACATCGAGCCGGCTGGTGGCCAAGCCGGTGGCGAAGCAGGCGGCTCCGGGCTCGGAGTCACCTTCGACGACTGGCCAGACGACGACGAGGCCGAAGTCGCCCCGCGCCGCCAGCCGGCATCTGGACACGGCGTGGGTTCATCTGCTGCACCGCCTGCTCGGGGCGGAGGGCAGAAGCGTCGCGCCGCCCAGGGTTTGTTCGGCAGTCGGACGAAGAAACCCAGGGGCGGGGCGCAGCAACCAGGCGGGGGGAGGCGGCCGCGAAGGCGGCTCGCTTCCGCAAGACGGTGAAGCAACCGCAGACCGTGTCGGCGTAAGTTCACTTTCTTTTGTATACTCTTTTTTCTTTCTTTTCTCTGGTGGTTCTTGAGCCCTTGTCTTTTTCTCCAATGATCAGAGCTCCACTATCGCTTGAGCGGGCGGCTGCCGCCTCCGTCGTCGAGTCGCCGAGGGGGTCTGGGAGCACCACTCGCCGTGTGGACCCCGGGCCGACCTTCAGGAGGCGATAGAACGGAACGCGCGGGAGGCGCGGGCGGAACGGGAGGCGCGAGAGGCAGAGGCACGGAAGGCGGCCGCCGCCCAGGCGGCGCTGGAGGAGGAGGCGGCGAAGGTGCTTGCCGACGCTGCTGCCAGGGCCCAAGCGGAGGCTGCGGCTGCAGAAGCAGCGGGGGAGGTCCTGATGGTCACCCCTCTGCGCGTTGCGGTGCCGGGGTCCATGGAGCCCTTGCCAGAAGGAGCCAGCGGCGACCAGCCAGGGCTGGGGAGAGACGACGACGTCATCATCCTCGAGAGGCCGCCGGTGCCGACCCCGCCAATTGGGGCGGCTCAAGGCGGCCGGCCTGATCAGCCGCCTACACAGTCGGCGGGGGGCGAGCCGGCCGCGAGGACTGGGATGGCGGTCCGGATGCCGCCGAGCCGGCGCGTGGGGAAGGCCGCGTCGGAGCCACAGAAGGCCGCGTCGGAGCCACAGCCGGCCGTGGGCTCCAGCTCGTCGGCCCAGGATGCGGAGGCGGCCAGCGCAACCTCAGGGTGGACGCTAGGCGGAGGGACGGCCGTGATGAACGTGGCTGCGCAGGACGTCCGGACCCGGCTCCAGGGCCAAGCCGCGGCACTGAGGCAGTTCACTGATGAGTTTCTCGCGACACGGGCGGCCATACGGGTTAGTCTTCCCATCTAGCTTCTCTTGATCTTGATTTTTTCCGTGGGGGCGCGTCAGCGCACCCATTGGGTGTAGTCCCCGAGTTCCGAGTCGGTTGCTGAGCAGGCGGCTTGGAACTTCTTGGAGGATTTGTCTTTGCTATTCTTGTTCTTACTCCGATCTTCTGTCTATCTTGCAGGACTACCACAATCTTCGTGCGGCCGCCTTCAACTCCCAGGCTCGGGAGCTGACCCAGAAGACCGCCGTCCTTACTGAGAGCCGAGGTACGTGCTTAGTTCTTTGTCTCATGTGGGGGCGCGTCAGCGCACCCACTGGGTGTAGTCCCCGAGATTCGGGCCGACTGCTGAGCAGTCGGGTCGGATCTTCCTTGACGACTTCTTCTTACTGTTCTTTCTTCTTCTGCCGTCTCTGCAGCGGCCAACGCCAGTCTGAGGGCACAACTGGGGGAGTCCCAGACTGCCCTTCGTGCCAAGGACGCCGAGCTCGCCGCCTTGGTGCAGGAACGCGACCGCCTGGCCAAGAAGTTGGCCGACCAGGAGGAAGGCCACAAGGCGGCTCTGAAGGCTGTGCAGGACCGCGAAGCCACTCTCCAGGACGAGTACGAGACGGAGGCGGCTGGCTGGGCTGAGGCCGGGCAGACTCTGATCTCTGGCTATGGCCAGATCGAAGATCTGGTTGACGGTAAGCCGCCTACCTCTTCGTCCTTCCTTGCCATGTGCCACTTTTGGCTTGTTTTCTGATTTTGGTGTTCTTTTCTTCCTTCCTTCTTCTTTCTTGCGCAGAGTATTTCCCTGGCTATTCTACTGCCGCCAACCAGACCATCGAGGCCCGTCGCCAAGCGCGAAAACAGGCTGGCTTTGAGATCTCGCCAACCGCCGGCCCCTCGGTGGAGGAACAGCTCCTGGCGATCCAGGCCCGCATCCAGCCGGCTCACCGACTGCTCCCCCGGCTTCAGCGTGCCGGGGCGCAAGTCTTGGCCGCCCTCTGGCCCGGCCAAGTGGTTCCTCGCACCCCCAGTCGGACTGCCGACTGGCTGGAGGTGGCAGTCGGCCGCTTCGAACCTTGGAATGCCTCGGCGGCTCGCTCCGGTGCCAGGCGGGCGCTAGAGTTCGTCAAGGCCTGGTATCCCGACCTGAGCCTGGACCAGCTGGCTACCTGGCGGCAGCAAGCCGACACGGAGCTGGAGACGGCGCGGCCGGCCATCATCCGGCGGGCTTCGGCAATCGCCGACTACACCGACACCAGCGTCTTCGCCCCCGAGGTGGACGACAACGATGTCGCCCAGCGGAGGAGTGGTTCAGTCTGAACCCGGCGGATGGCGAAGACTCGGCGGAGGAGATCGACTCCAGCGACGAGGGTGAAGAAGAGGAGGAGGAGGGTGAAGACGCCGAGCCGGCTGGTGGAGCAGCCGGCCAGCCTCAGCCTGACTGCACCTCCAGCACCACGTCGCGCGCGAGTGCGTCGCCTGCCGTAGGTGGTGATCAAGCCGAGACCCGCTAGGCGGCCACTCCTTCAGCCGGCGAGGCCGCCTTCACCGACCAGCTCGGCCTCCGCACCGCGCCTTAGTCTGCCGTCTTTTGTTTTCCTGTCTTGTTACTTTTGGAACAATGTTTGGTTAGGTCTGCACAATTCCACCCACTGGGTGTATTCAAACGAATGTCTGTTGCCAGCCTGTTGGGGGCTTTATGTGTATATATAACTTATGCATTTGGCCTTTCCTTGTACTTTTGCTTTTTTGTTCTTGTGCTGTTTCCTTTGCCGCCCTCCCTTGGTTGCCGCCTCCTGAGTCCAACAGTTGCTCTACAATCTGTAGCTGGAGGAGTGCTTGGCCAATTGGGGGGAAGTACTTTAGCTTTGCTGGACTAAAGCTAAGTGTTGGGGGAGCCGGCCAGCCGGCTGTTTTGACAGCCAGCAGGCATGTTTGGAGGCCGTCTCTTTGCTATATAGGTTCGTTGTTCCTTAGCCATTTTTCGTGTGGGCATCCTTTCTGCCTTGCCTCTTACTAGTCGGACAGTCGTTTCTTCGAGCTGCGACTTTCAACAAGAGGGGACTCGGGAGCCGGCACACTACTTTTCTGACTTCAGGTAGAACTTTCAATATAGCTCAAGGCGGCCAGTCCCCGGGCCGACTAGTCGAACCCGGTGCCAGACAAGAATTCAAATGTAATAATACATTCATGGATATGACACTTGTCATTCATAGATAAACAAAGGCAGTCCCCGAGTACTGTTCGGGGGGCCTGTTGGTTTGTACTTAATACAAAAGGGTAGCATGATACATACTGCTTTCAACTGTAAAATCGTCTCAGGAGGTTTGCGTTCCATGGTCGCTCCGACTCCTTGCCGGAGTCGTCTCTCTTGCGTGCTCTTGGTTTTTGCGCGTCGATCAAGTAGTAGGAGTCGTTGCCGAGTGCCTTGCTGACGACGAAGGGGCCTTCCCAAGGGGCCGAGAGCTTGTGCTGGCCGGCTGTTCGCTGGATCAGCCGGAGCACAAGGTCGCCCTCTTGGAAAGATCTTGGCTTGACCTTGCGATTGTAGTAGCGGCGCAGCCCTTGCTGGTAGATGGCAGACCGGCTGAGTGCTAACAGCCGGCCTTCTTCCAGGAGGTCAACGCCGTCTTCTCTTGCTTCCTTGGCCTCCTCCACCGTGTACATGGTGATCCGAGGCGAGTCGAACTCGATGTCTGTTGGGATGACAGCCTCAGCACCGTACACGAGGAAAAATGGAGTGAAGCCGGTTGACTTGTTGGGTGTAGTGCGCAGGCTCCAGAGGACAGCCGGCAGCTCCTCGAGCCAGCAGCCGGCCGATCGCTCCAGTGGTACAACTAGTCGAGGCTTGATGCCGGAGAGGATGAGTCCATTTGCTCGCTCGACCTGGCCGTTTAACTGCGGGTGGGCAACGGACGCTAAGTCCAGTCGGATGCCCTGCGTCGCGCAGAAACGTGCCAGTGCTCCTTTGGCGAAGTTCGTGCCGTTGTCGGTGATGATGCTGTGCGGCACGCCGTACCGAGTGGTGATCTCGGTGATGAATGTCACGGCAGTCGGCCCATTCAGCTTCTTGATCGGCTTTGCTTCGATCCACTTTGTGAACTTGTCCACAGCGACCAGTAGATGTGTCAAGCCGCAGCGGGCTGTCTTGAAAGGGCCCACCATGTCCAGTCCCCAGACGGCAAAAGGCCAGGTGAGGGGAATGGTCTTGAGGGCAGAAGACGGCAAGTGTTGCTTGGAACTAAAAACTTGGCATCCTCTGCAGATCTTGACTATTTCTTTAGCATCCTCCAAGGCAGTCGGCCAGAAGAAACCATGGCGGAAAGCCTTGGCCACGAGTGATCTTGAGGCTGCGTGGTGGCCGCATTCGCCTTGGTGGATGTCTTTGAGGATTGCCACTCCTTTTTCCGGCTCGACACAACGCTGGAAGACTCCAGTGACGCTGCGCTTAACAAGCTCTCTGTTGATTATTGTGTATGCTGCGGCTCGTCGTTGCACTAGTCTTGCTGAGATCTCATCAGCCGACAGCTCTCTGCTGACTAGGAACTTGAGGATGGGCTGGGCCCATGACGGAGCTGTGACTTCTTCTTCTGTTAATGCGGCCACCATGACTCGGGTGGGTGGGTTGGGTGGCGTTGAATTGGAGTCGGCCACCACTTCTTGTGTCATAGCAGTCCCCGGGCCGACTGCTGCAGTCCCCTGGCCGGGTTCTAAAGTCCCTGGGCCGGGTGCGACTACGGCAGTCCCCGGGCCAGTTGTCTAAGTCCCCGTGCCGCCTGCGTGGTTTCTCCAGTCGGATCCGGCTGTATCTGGCACAGGCGGTACGAAGATGGAATCCGACTCTGGAGACGGCTTGATGGACGGCGTGAGGAGGCACTGGAGGGAGACGCCAGTCGGTATGGCTTGTCGGGTGGAGCCGATCCATGCTAGGGCATATGCTTGGTTGTTGTCGGCCCTTGGCACGTGAAGGAACTCGCACCCTTCAAAGTATCCGCTGATCTGCTGGACCAGGAATCGATAGCTCACCATGTTCGCGTCCTTGGCGTCCCAGTCGCCAGACGATTGCTGGACCACCAAGTCTGAGTCGCCGTAGCACAGGATCCGGCGTATGCCGAGCTCTTTGGCTGGCCGGAGCCCATGTACGAGCGCCTCGTACTCGGCCACGTTGTTGGAGGCGGCGAAGTGGATCTGCAGCGTGTACTTGAGCTTGTCGCCTTTGGGAGAGGTGAGGACGATGCCGGCTCCCAAGCCGGTGCGCATCTTGGACCTGTCAAAGTGCATCCGCCAATGGGTAGAGTCGGGAGCCGGCGGTAGGTACTGGGTCTCCATCTTGGCCCAGTCGACGAGGAAGTCGGCCAATGCTTGCGACTTGATGGCGGTGCGGGGTTGATAGAAGATTGTGTAGGGCGCCAATGCAATGGCCCATTTAGCCACCCGGCCGGATGCATCCCGGCTGCCTATGATCTCGGCGAGCGGGGCAGTGCACACGACCGTGATGGGGTGCTCTTGGAAGTAGGGCTTCAGTTTCTTGGCAGCGAAGTACACCCCATAGCACATCTTGTGGTAGTGCGGGTAGTTTTGCTTTGAGCTGGATAGTACTTCGCTGAGATAGTACACCAGCCTCTGGACTAGCTGGGCTCGGCCTTCCTCCGGGCGCTGGACCACAACAACGGTGCTGACGACTCGGCTAGTCGTGGCGATGTAGAGGAGCATGGGCTCCTTCTCAGTCGGCGCTGCTAGGACAGGCGGAGTGGTCAACATTTTCTTCAACTCATGGAAGGCTTGGTCGGCTTGATCATTCCACTCGAAGTGAGTGGACTTCTTCATGAGTCGGTACAAGGGGAGAGCCTTCTCTCCTAGTCGGCTGATAAAACGATTCAGGGAGGCTAGGCAGCCAGTGAACTTCTGCACGTCTCGCAGCTTGGTTGGAATCTCCATCCTTTCGATGGCCTTGATCTTGACAGGGTTGCATTCGATGCCGCGCTCGGAGACTAGGAAGCCTAGCAGCTGGCCGGCTGGCACTCCGAACACGTACTTCTCAGGGTTGAGCTTGATTTGGAATCGGCGCAAGTTGGCGAATGTTTCTTTCAGGTCTTCCAGCAAGGTACCGCGCTTCTCTGTCTTCACCACAATGTTGTCTACATAGACGTGGGCATTTCTGCCGAGTTGTTTCAAGAGGCATTTCTGCATGCAACGCTGAAAAGTGGCACCGACATTTCTCAAGCCGAATGTCATAGTCAGGTAGCAGAAAGCTCCAAAGGGTGTGATGAAGGCAGTCTTCAGGCGGTCAGCTGGGTCCAACTTGATCTGATGGTACCCTGAGTCCGCATCCAAAAAACTTAATAGCTCGCATCTGGCTGTGGAGTTTATTACTTGGTCAATCCGTGGCAGAGCAAACGGATCCTTTGGGCAGGCCTTGTTCAAACTGGTGTAGTCTATACACATGCGCCACTTGTTATTCTTCTTCAGAACCAGAACTGGGTTGGCAAGCCATTCTGGAAAGAACACTTCCATGATAAAGCCAGCGGCAAGGAGCCGGGCTATCTCTTCTCCCACGATTCTTCGCTTCTCTTCGGACAGTCGGCGGAGGGGTTACTTGACCGGCTTCGCGTCGGCTCGGACATGTAATTTGTGCTCGGCGAAATCCTTCGGGACACCCGGCATGTCCTTTGGGGACCATGCAAAGATGTCTCGATTCTCACGGAGGAAGTCGACGAGCTCGCCTTCCTATTTACTGTCCAAGTTCGCCCCAATGACAGCGAACCTCTCCGGGTTCTCCGGGTCCAGAGGTATCTTCTTTGTCTCTTTGGCAGGCTGGAAGGAGCCCTGCGCATCACAATCCTTGGGGTTGGGGGACAAGGCCGGCTACTTGCTGGCCATGGCCACAACCCGTTCCAACATCTTCTTCTCTTCTGCCACCACGAGGGACTCGGCCAGCCGGCTACTGGCCATGGCGCACTCGATGGACTTCTTGTAGTCGCCGGCTACCGTGATGATCCCCTTTTAGCTCGGCATCTTCATCTTCAGGTAGGCGTAGTGTGGCACAGCCATGAACTTGGCCAGAGCAGGTCGGCCAAGAAGTGCATGATAGGGGCTCTCCAAATCCACTACCTCGAACCATATTGCTTCTCGGCGGAAATGATCTTTGTCTCCGAAGAGAACATCCATTTTGATCTTGCCGATTGGGGAGCAAGACAGGCCGGGGATGATACCATGGAAGACGGTGCGGCTCGGCATGAGCTGCTTCGCTTTGATGTTCAGCTTCTCCATAGTATCGCGGTACAGTATGTTGATACTGCTTCCGCCATCTATCAGGACGCGGGAGAGTCGGGCAGCTCGCCTCTCCGTTGCGAGGGTGACATCTAAGACCATTGCATAGGAGCCAGGCGAAGGCATCACCTCTGGGTGGTCGGCCTGGCTCCAGCTGATCAGCTTCTCCGACCAGTGCATGAACTCGGGGGTGCTGGAGGCGACTACATTCACTTCTTGATGCTGTCGGCGTCGGCTGCGCTTGTCGTCGGCTTGACTGGTGAAGACGACATAGGCGGCGTGCTCTTCGGGGAATTCGTCTTGGATGGCGCCGACTGCCGGCCGAGCCGCCGGCTGCTGGGGGGCTGGAGGCGGCGGGCCGGGAGGCGGAGGCGGCAGCATCCCTTCACCCTTGGTGATGCGGGTGAGCCAATGGCATTTCCGAGTTGTGTGGTTGGATGGCTTCGCGCCGCTGTGGAATTTGCAGGGGGCATCAAGAGCCTGTTCGTAGGAGAAAGCCGGCTGCCAAGGCGGCCGGCCACCCTTCTTCTTGGGAGCAGGCCGTTCTTCGGGCTGCTCATCTTCAACGGTGGCCACCTGCCGACTGGAGGAAGTCGGCATGGGGGCCTTGCGCTTGTGGTCGTTCTGGTAGGGGCGCCGACTAGGGTCGCCAGTCGGCGTCTTGGGAGCCAGGGCAATCACCTTTCCCGAGGCGTCTACTCGGAGTTCGGTCTTCATTGAGGAGTCGGCGGTGGCGTACTTGTCGGCGATGACCAGTAACTCGTCGAGGGTAGCCGGCTCGTCGCAGAGGAGTCGGTGCTTGAGGAGGGTGCCCTCTCGGCACCCGGCGATGAAGTACTCGATGGCCTGGAGCTCATGCACTCCCTCGCAGGAGTTGCGGAGCTCGGCCCACCGCGTGAGGTAGTCTTGGGTCGACTCGTTAGGCCCTTGGACGCAGAGGGAGAGCTGGCGAGGCTTGGGAGGCCGCTTGTAGGTGCTGGTGAAGTTGCGGACGAAGACTTCTGTGAAGTCCAGCCAACTGTTGATGCTGTAGGGCTTGAGGCTGTTGAGCCATGTGTGCGCCGTGCCCTGCAGCATGAGGGGGACGTACTTCACGGCGACGCGCCGATTGCCGTTGGCTATGCTGACGGCCGTGGAGTAGTCGATGAGCCAATCTTCCGGCTTCACTGAGCCGTTGTACTTGGGCGTGTCTCTGGGGAGCGAGAACCCCTTGGGGAAGGGCTCGTCGCGGATGCGAGGGCCAAAGCATGGCGGGTCGACATCGTCTTCTTCTTCTAACGCCAAGGATCGAGCAAGGCGGTCGATCCTGTGGCGGGCGTCGTTCTCGCCGACTCCTTCTCGGCGGCCGAGTCAGTCGCCAAGAGTCGGGTGTGTGATAGGCGGCGGAGTGAGGCGTCTTTCTCTTCGAGGCGGAGGAGGGGGCAGATTTCCTTGGTGCTCTACTGCTCGAGGGCGGCCCTCCGCATCGCGCTCGATGGTGATGCGAGTCCGGCTGCGGCTGGTGGCCGGCTCCTTGTCTTTCTTCTGGCGTGCGCCGCTCACAGTCGGCGAGCGGGACGTCGCGGCGTGCTCCCGGTGCGGGGGATGGCTATCAGCACGGGCGCCGGCTTCGTGCCATTCTGCAGCCGCTTCGATCAGCTGCTGGATCCGTCTTGTCGTGTAGGGGAGCTCGTCGGCTCCCAGCCCATTGAGCTCTTCTGCGGCCGCCTGGGCGGCTCGCAAATTCTCGAGCGGGGTGGCGTACACGGGGCGATCTGCCCCCAGCATGCTGGCGATGGCCGCGCCGCGCTTCTGGACGAAGCCGGCTCGGCTCGGGCCGCTAGGCGGCGGCGTACCGAAGGCGGCGCAGTCGACTTCGCGCTGGTGGGCCTCGGTGAGGCGTCTCATGGAGGCTATCTTCTGGCCCTCCGCGATGATGGCGAGGCGGCGTGCCTCCAGGGTCTTGGCGTCGGCATCGGCCGGGATGGGGACAGAGAGGTCATGCATCGCCGCTTGCAGGGCGTCGTGGGCGTTCTCGCCCGAGTTGGCGACGTGGCTGATGACCAGCACTTCGGTGACAGTGCTGCTGCCGCTGTCAGCTCGAGGGAGGGGGTCGTCGAAGAACCACGTCGGAGGGGTAGGCGTCAAGCGATGCGGTGTCGGAGTCGACAAGCATCGGGTCGGTGGAGCCGACCGACTCCACATCTACAGCAGGCTCACTGGAGACGTGAAGCTGGTCGAGGAGGCTGACGAGGCGGCTCTCGGGGTAGTCCGTGCCTGCGTCGGACGCAGGCTCGTCGGAGATGCGAGTCTCGCCGAGCAGATCGGCGAGGCAGCTCGCTGCGCAGGCATCGTCGACGCCTTGCAGCGCGTCGAGGCAAACGCCATCGGGCGCAGCAGGCTGGCTGCGCTCGCGGGGGAGGAAGAGGGTTCCCGTCAAGAACAGGTCTCCAGACGACGGTGCACATGGCCCCACGGTGGGCGCCAAATGTCGGGTGGTTGGTGCGACATATGCCAACGGGTGGCTTATCATTGTGGGTGCCAATAAGACGTCGCCGGTGCCTGGAAACGGGATGAGGCGAAGACATGCACGCCGGCGGATCTTACCCAGGTTCGGGGCTCTCCGAGGAGATAACACCCCTAGTCCTGCTCTGCGGGGTCTCTGCATGATCACTAGATCAGGAAAGGTAGCTACAATCGCTCCTAGAGCTATTTTGGGGTTCAAGGGAGAAGAAGAACAAGGCTAGCTCCAACTTCTCTCTATCTATGGTGTATGTGCCATGCTTAGAAGCCAACCCTTTGAATGGGTGAACCGGGGGGTTTATATAGGCCTACCCCCCGGGGGTACAATGGTAATCCGGCTGGGCACTAGTCCTAGCCGTCAGTGTCTACGCTTGCCGGCTTCTCCGCCGGCTGTTGGGTCCCGCCGACAGGCCGGACCCACCGCCTAGGGTCTTGTCGGCGGCTGCTTACTGTAGCCTCGCGTCTGATGACGAGGGCTTTGTCGAGGTAAGCGTGGCTACAGTGGGCCGCCTCGGGGGCTCTCACTATAGCCTTACCTCGTCTTGTCTCCTTAATGGGGCTCCTGCTTCGAGGAAGGGAGTAGCCGGCTTCTGGGGGCCGGCTACGCCCTTGGCCGACTGGGAAAGGCCGGGCCGCCTTCATGCCTCTCTCTGGCTGAAGGGGCCCGCCGCCCGTGGGCCGTACGGGAGTCTGTCGTGGATGACGTCGAGGCTAGCATGGCTACAGTGCCGAGCCGCATGGGAGACGGCCGTCCCGTACGGCCTCCTGTAGCCATGCCCGCCTCGGGCTTCGGGGGTAGTGGGCCGCACTGTGGCCACACCCCATCTTGTCTCCGTTATGTGGGAGTAGCTTTGGTGGTTGTGGTTTCGGCCGGCTTCTTGGAGTCGGCGTTCTTTGAGGCCGGCTTCTTGAAGTCGGCCACCCCGCGGTTGTCTTGGGGGGGGGGGGGGCAGGTCGCTTGAGGCTGGGCCGCCTTCTGTGAGTCGGCTTCAGAGGTAGCCGGCCAGGGAAGGGGGTCCAATGCTTGGAGCGTTGGGAGGCCCAAAGGCCTGATAATTTTTATGAAGAACCAGGGGTAGTCGGTTAGGCTACCCGTGGCTATTTACTCCGACACATACCCCCCCTGTACGCCCCTTTCACGTATGCACACAAAACTATCTCCAGGTCCTCTAAAAGTAAGCCCCCAGAAAATTCACGCATGTTTCATCTTTCTCTCGCGATATATGCAATGACGATCATTGTATTTGAAGCGAAAGCACGATACATACATTGGACTTCAGAATCCACTCATTACGGTCACCATTTACGTTTAGTGGTTATTATACAGTCACGGGCTCACCGTACAACTCTGTATTTGCTCATGACATGACTAGTTGACCAGTTAAACGCTCCACGTGGCACCTCTAGTGTTGCATCACATTATCTCACTACCATCGTGCCCACCTGTCGACTTGTATCTACTCTACATCTACACTCTTATAAAATACATAAAATACACTCTTATAAAAAACAGAGTTGGTGATGATGGTGTGCCTGCCATCCTGCAATATAGGCCGTCCGATTTATATCTGACGGATAGGAAAGAAACTATGGCAATTTTGCAAAAAGGTACCCACACACCTCTCCACATTTGCAAATAAGGCCTTCCCTCGTTCATCCTTTTCTCTCACAAGATAAACAAGTCATACAAATGCATCTTGATGTTACGTGCAACGCACGGGCATCTTGCTAGTAAGAATGAAAACAAACGACAAAAAAATATTTGGACGGTGGTTCGAAGTCATGACCGCGGGCACAGCGGACAAGGTGGCCTTGTATTGGTATGCTGAGCCGTCTGTTTTAACACACAGGAGCTGGTGTGGTGATTATACACACACGCACGCATGCACACGAACTGCATCCACGCAACACTCACACAAACACATGCACCCACGCACGCACGCAACACTCACACGTACACACGCAGCCACGCACGCACGCAACACTCACACGCACGCACGCAACACTCACACGCACACACGCACGCATGCATGCACACACCAGTACACCACACGACCAACACACACTCTCACGCTCAAGTGCTCAACCTACACGTGCATGCGCACACATCAGGCCCTGACAGACACATACACAACCAGGTGATTCCCGCGCACGGGTTGGAGCCTTGTCGCGCCTGCGTAAATTTGTGTTTATCTGACCTTTTGCCTATGCGAACTGACAGGTGGGACCCACAAGGAACGTGGTCAATTTAACTAGTCAACATGGCGCCACGCAGACTATTTGGCCGGTCAACAGAGTGCAATCCGATGCTGAACTGTGAGCAAGTGACCGTATAATCACCGCAAAACGTATATAGTGACCGTAATCAGCTTATTCTGAAGTTCGGTGACCGTATTACGCTTTTCTCTCTGTAGGCCCTCCAAAACTACATCTCTACACGTTCTCGCATGTTACATCTAACAACTATGCAATACAGCACTACTACTACACTCTAACACAATAAATCATATGTGTTTTTAGTTTTACTAGATATCATATTGTTACTTATAATTATTCAGTTTGCATACATTAAAATTGCCTTTGAAATGTATGGCCAGTATCATCTACCGCGCGGGAAAAATCCCGCCCTTTCCTGTTTAATCGGGTTTGTATCGATGGATCGTGCGAAACAGCAAAACTATAGTACTATACAGTACTACAAGTGACAGTTCACTGGGCCGTCGTGTCGTCTACTCCTCCGTCGTAAGAGTGGAGCGCTCGCTTTCATAAATCTTCTAGTCCCTTTCGCCGACATGTGGGACATCAAGCTACCGGGTCCACGTGCCATACCGGAATACAGTGCAGAGCAGCCGGGGTGAAGCACCCCAGTCATGGCGCCGGCGTAGTAATGAGCAATGAGGCGTCAAATCACAAGCTGCACCTTTCCCGCAGTTAAGTTGGAGGGACGAAGCAACCATCATTTCACTCGTTGCTGAATCCGCTTCTCCCTCATCTTCTTCAACTTAACCACGTGTTGCTTCTGCCGTTGTTCTGCCTCATGTGGGACGCGGATCGGCTTGGTAAAGCACTGACACGTGGGACCGCATGTTAGCAAACCGCCAGGACAACGTCCTCCGAAAATAAGAAGCCTAATCCTAGACTTACAAAGGGCTACGTAGCTGCTACGTATACTTTCCATCTAATCTATATATGCCCCCCTGATTTTCAGGTGGGGTGGGCCTAATCCTCTCCTTTAATCCAATCAAATAGTCCCACATCACATCAGTTCGTAACTTTACGTAAACCATTACGTGGATGTAGCATTGCTCAAATAAGAAACCTCCCCCGCCATCCGCGCGGCAAAATCACCTCCTTTTTACTAATCTTGATTCTATAATTTTTTAGATCAATATAATTGAGATTTGTATAGATAGCACACAGGAGCAAAACCAAGTGGTACGGTTAAGGGCATCCACAATGTGTAGCCAAATGTGAAAATAGCTTTTGGCATCGTGGGAACCATTGTGGACGGTGTTGCCAAAGCCAAAAAGATGGAACCGAAGCTCCCTGATTGATTGATTGAAGGAATAGAAAAATGCAACGTCTCTCCTCTTTCTCCCATGCTTGGACGCATGTAGTACAGTATAGAGCACAGAGTCTACTCCCCTGTCCCTTCTATCACAAATCACAAAGCAGTGAGGCGTCAAATCACAAAAGCACGGACGAAGCAACCATCATTTCACTCTTCGCTGACTCCGCTTCTCCATCGTCTTCTTCGAGAAACCATCTCACCGCACTAGTACTCCTAGTAGTACTAGTAAAGGACTTCCTGGATGCAAATAAGGCGGTTGTCTCGGCTTGCAGGCGGCACTTGCGAACGACTTACCGTGGTCTCCCTCAATGGTGTTCTCCGTCGAACGCACTTCGCCAAACCACCAAAAAAAGATATCGTCGACGTCACCGCAATGGGGAAGGAAGTCAAATATAGTTACTACCTCCATTTTTTTGTACACAAGGCCAGTATATCAAAATTACAATTTGCAAAGGGCCACTAACACTAATCGAGGCAAAATTGATGGGGTTAGCAACCAAGGACATTAATATCCCCTGCATGCATGCGGAAGTGAGAAGGTTGGTTTGCATGGCGCTGCATTAATCAAGCGATGAGGAGTGAGATGGTTAGCTCTTTGGTCTTTGGAGAAAAAATACGCATTAATTGACACGTGAAACGAGGATTTGTATCGATTAAATCCCGCGAAGGAAAACCCCGCCTTTCTTTTTTAACACTAGTACTCCTAGTACGTACGTACTTATCCTGTTTGGGTCTAGGCCTTGCATTGCCAAACTTCGCCACACATTTTTGCCAAGCTTGCCTAAAGTTTTCAAAATGAGAAGGAGGTACACTTGCGCACGGCTGTCGCGGTCGCACCGCACCCTCACACGGTCGCTCCTGCACGCCGCGGTCGCACCGCACCCTCACACAGTCGCTCCTGCACGCCGCAAACCCAACCAAGGGAACGCACCCTCACTGACACGTGCTGTCGCATGTGAACAAACCAAACTCAGCCATCCTATCGCTGACACATAATTTTCGTTCATAGAGTATGTTTATCCAACCGCATGTTGGGGAGTATCCGTACGGCCCGTGCGGTGGTCTGTTGGGGAAGAAGAAGAGGTGAGGAAGAAGGAAAGAAGGGTTAGGAGACGTAGGATATTCATCCAACCGCCTGAAATGGTAGACTGACCCAAGTCAGGCGACTTGCATAACAAATATATGTTTTTACACAGCAAAAGATCCATAAAAACAACAACATAAAGAAAAACTATCACTGCTCGCGGAAAGAGACGGCCTCGTCGTCTTTGGCTGCCGGCGCGAACCAGCCGTCGCTGCCGACGTGTGTCTCCGCACCGTGGTTGTCCTCGGCCTCCAGCTACTCGTTCAAGCGGAGCGTGCGGGCGCTCTGCACGGACGAGAGCACAGCCCGGTTCAAGTCGAGGACGTCCGGTTCCGCCTGCAGGAGGGCCTCGATGGCAGCGGCATCCGCGCGCTCCGCGTCGAGTCGAGCCTCCGCCGCCCGGTTCAAGTCCAGGACGTCCGGTTCCGCCTGCAGGAGGGCGTCGATGAGAGCGGCATCCGCGCGCTCTGCGTCGAGTCGAGCCTCTGCCGCCCGGTTCAAGTCCAGGACGTCCGGTTCCGCCTGCAGGAGGGCCTCGATGGCAGCGGCATCCGCGCGCTCCGCCTCAAGTTGAGCCTCCGCCGCCCGGTTCACATCCACGACATCCGGTTCCGCCTGCAGGAGAGCCTCGATGGCAGCGGCATGCGCGCGCTCCGCGTCGAGTTGAGCCTCTGCCTCCCGGTCCTCCTTTAGTATCGCCATGTTGAACCGCTGGTCCGCCTGCACCATGGGGGACTCGGACGCCGGCACGAAGTCGACGTCCATCGTCTCATACCCATCGGGGGCCTTCTGCGCCGCGACCTCCGCCATGAACATTGGATCGGCTTCCTCCTCCTCGTAGCTTGGCTCCAGAGAACTCGGGGATTGGCCCGCCGCAAAGCGAGCTTGGGAACGGAGGTCTGTGGCGCCGACCGCCGCCGCGATTTCTGCGCGGCGCTCCGGCGTCAGCATCTTGTAGTAAGTGATCTTGCGGCGCACCATGGCTTTCCGGCGAACTAGGGGACGCTTGATGCGGGCTAGGGGATCGAAAGGTGGGGGAATGGGCTGGAGATTTGGTGTGGTTTTAGGGCAGTGGCTGGCGTAGGCCGAGCAGCGAAGGTTCTGGTGTGAATAGTGGTTCCGGTGACGACCGGTCAATCGGTTTTGACTGTACATCGCTCTTGTCGCGTTCGCGTTGCAGCCCGGCACGCTGGACCCTCCACGTCGCTCACCGAATGGAACGCGCTTCGTCTTGCGTTTTCGCTCGCTTGTGGGACCGCAGTTGAGAGCAAACCGACGTCCCTCCCCCTCCCCCGCCCGCGTCATTTATTATACCACCACTCCCTCCGTTTTATGCGGAGTAAATAAAAACAGAGGGAGTATACTACGGATGAGGATCCCCTGACGTGGCCGAACCCATTGAGTAACTGACATGCGGGGCCTAGCAAGCATGGGGTCCGCCAGTAAGTGACCGAAAGGGAGGGTAAGGCAGGGATACCTACGTCAGAGGATCCACTTCCACTATACTACTTTGACCAAATGTTAGAGTAATAATATATGACATGCAACTTACACAAATGTTAGAGTAATAATATATGACATGCAACTTACACAAAGCATACAGGGTCTAATGCGTTTTTCGAGGCTAACTTTGACCAAATGTTAGAGTAATAATATATGACAT
Organism: Triticum aestivum; assembly: GCF_018294505.1. Classification (NCBI taxonomy): domain Eukaryota; kingdom Viridiplantae; phylum Streptophyta; class Magnoliopsida; order Poales; family Poaceae; genus Triticum; species Triticum aestivum. The sequence goes on from NC_057814.1 coordinate 505,376,372, forward strand.
GCAACTTACACAAAGCATACGGTCAAATTCGTATGTGAAAGGAGTTTCCAATGATATAATTTTCACATTATACATCTCATGTACTATTAATCTTGTCAATAGTCAAATTGGAAACCATCTCGAGTACAAATCTAGGAGTACGTACGAATCTAACAATATTGATTGGGCGTTGTTGAATGTTGATACCTTTTTGATCAAAGTAGAGATACTTTGACTACACATAAAACTTATATGTAAACTAGAAAGGATAGGGGGAGTATATTGTACGTTCAAAAACGAAACGAACATTGAATACCCTTTATATATGATTTGCGGATGCTATGATCACCGGTTCAAAATTTTGAATCCGCCTTAGGTATCACGTGCCCCCACTCGTTCCCTCTCGATTTCATCTCGGGGTCCGGAGATCTATTGAAAGAGGACTAGGGTGGGTACATGCGAATGATACTCGGCGGAATGTTCAAATGAGGCATGCGGGAGGATGGACTCGACTGGAGGGCGACATGATCGATGGAGAAGAGGGTTGGAGAGGAATGAGAAATAAGCAAACGCCACATGATTATACTTGAACGGCTCAAATAAACAATAAGTTGTCTCGCTTGGCCTACATAGTGAAAGGCCTAATGCGCAACGCGGAGCACTGACGCTCGAATATGGCCGGGAAAACAGGGAAACCGACATGTGGGGCACACCCGTCGGGACGACGTAGCGCAGACTAGTCCAATGGAGGAGCTGGCCCACGACCTCCTCGCCACCGACAACCGTTCATGTGGGTCGTTGGGGCCAACAACGGGGCGCAGCTCCAGCACCGCCTCTGGACACGGCGACCGCGGTGAGCGACACGCTCATATCGTCGCTAGACACGGTCGGTTTCAGTGTGCCGAGGGTGGCGTTAGTGCTGTGGCACGACCAACGGTATGTTTGGTTTGTGCCCAAGGTTGCCCCATCAAAGCATTGGGTAGCCAAAATTTTGGTTGAGGTATTGGTTGCCCATGATTTGGCCGACATTGGCAAGAAAAATGAACTAGAGTTGGCTAGAGTTCATTGGCATGCCAAAGAAATGGCAACCATCCAAACAAAGACCAATCTTTGGGTCATGACCAAAATTTTGGTTGAGGTATTGGTTGCCCATGATTTGGCCGACATTGGCAAGAAAAATGAACTAGAGTTGGCTAGAGTTCATTGGCATGCCAAAAAAATGGCAACCATCCAAACAAAGACCAATCTTTGGGTCATGACCAAAATTTTGGTAAGGTGCACTTTGGCCACAATCCAAACACACCCCAACACCCGGCTCGTCGAGGATGCACGGGGCGCCGCGACGCGTCCGCGGAGTGGTGTAGCGCGGCCAACTGCATCCTCTGGACCTGAGACCATGCCGGGTCGTCTTGCTTTTTCAATGACATGCGGGGATCGCATGTGAGCAAAGGGCATCTCCAACGTTGCCACGACCGCAGCTGACTACCCTGGCACACCAAAACCCTCGTCCCTCGCGCCGTCGCGCGGTGCGTTCCCAGCCGGCGCCAGCTGCCCGCATTCATGCCGTCCGTTCGTATGTCGTCGTTAAGAGGCTCGGTGCCCGAGGAACCAACTCCGGCGACTTAATGACGCACCCGGACGCTTGGCCTCACCGGAATGCGCTACTTAAAGCGGCAACGCCCAGCTAACCTCCACACCATAGCGCATCGTCCTCCTACCTGGCACCACATCCGCCATGACCGCAAGTGCGAACGCTCTGCGGGAGAGCTTGTCTTCGGGGATGAAGCTCGAGGTCGCCGCCCTCGCTCAAGTCGCCTCTCGCGACGCAATAGCGGCGTAGCCGGACGCGGACGCGACCGCACAAGCGGTGGCCACGCTGGCGGCCGACGACGGGAGCACCGTCAGCCACGCGTCCTACTTGCCGCCGTCCAACGTCCGGCACCGCCGAGGTCGGGGACTCCTCCGAGGATGAGTAGGGCATGGGAGGCGGCAGGGCATGGTGTGCCAACTGGCCGGTCCGTATCCCGTGTTCTACTCTTCCTCGCCGGAGACCGCACCTTCACTTCACGGGTCTTGAACCCCGCCCCCGTACATAGAGATCGCAGATGGAGGACGTCGGTCGCCGCCGTAGAATAGGTTTAGGGTCGGGTTTCTTTTATTTTTCTGTCCTATAAAAGTTCGAAATGTAATGAAAATCTGCCGTGTTTGCATTAATCTCGGCCGGTGTATATGAACTTTCACAATAATATACATATTGTAGGAGTACTAGCAAGATGCCCGTGCGTTGCACGGAAGATCAAGATCTTGTGGGAGAAAAGGATGAACGAGGGAAAGCCTTATCTGCAAATGTGGAGAGGAGTGCGGGTAAATTGTCATAGTTTCCTTCCTATCCGTTAGATATAGATCGGACGGCCTATATTGCAGGATGACAGGCACACCATCATCACCAACTCTGCTTTTTATTGAACCGAGACAAATCTAACATGCGAAGTAAAATAAACACATAGGGTCTATACATACACAAATTATCTTAGGCACTCCAATAGTACGTCCACTACACATTCACGCATTTCACATCTTTCTACATCTACGGGAACCTACGAAAGGGTTAACGTAAATTGCCTCTCTCTCTCCTCCCCTGATTTTCATGGTGGTGGGCCCCTCCCTCCCCCCAATCTACAATCAACAGCTCACATGTTTCACATTACGTTAATTACGTAACTGGGATTACGTAGGTGTAGCATTACTCGTCCTAAAAAACCCAACTAAGCCAACCTCCCAGCATATCGCGCGGGAAAAGACCCGGCCGCGCCGTTTAGTCGGGATTACCGGATTACTAGTAGTAGTATCGATGGATCGCGCGAAGCAACAAAATTTTTTTGAGGGGGCGAAGCACCTAGTTTAAAAGGAAAAAAGGCGGTACACTCACAACACTCCTGTCGCGGTCGCATTGCACCCCACACACGTTCGGTCCTGCACACGGCTCACGCAAACGGAACGCGCTTCGGCTTGCCTCTTCACTGACACGTGGGACTGCACTTGGAGAAACCGACCATGCGCCAAACTCCCCCCGCCCACCGCGCGAAAATCCTCCCCCCCCCACACCCAAAAATTCCCCCCAAATCCGATTCAACCGCCCTTCGGCCAACTAGCCAATAATATTCCCCAAACCCCCCTCCCCCCGTCCCCCTCCACTCCATTCGCTCCGCCAAAGCCGCCCTCCCCGCCGCGCCGATACGTCGGTGCCGCGGTTCGGCGATCCTCTCGCTCCCACAGTACGCTCTCGTAGACTGCCGTCCTCTAGCCGCGCCGCCACCTCTGGCTACGTTCTTGTGGAGGCGCACGGCGGTCAGCGCCGCCACCGCTGGCGACGTTCGTGTGGAGACGCACGGCGGTCAGCTTCTCCCACGGTACGCGCATTCTAGACTGAGGCCCCGTTCATGTCGGTGTAGCGCTGAATGTTAGCTGATAGACGCTGTTAATCTCACTGTTTGCCGAAGTAGTTTACTGTCAATATGCTCTGCTTAAGAAGCTTCCTTGCCCTGTTCTGCACTCAATCTGCTTAGCTGAGATGGCATGCCAAGGCCGATTAGTTGCTAAAATATCCTGCCATATATTTATTGTGACGTAGATTGCCATGGTCTAGTAGCCAATCTGTTAGGTGAAATAGCTCTACACCGTTTTATACTCGATCTTTGTTGCTGCGATGGCCTTCGATAGTTCGATGGCTGTGTGCTCGGCCTCATTGACTGCTGAAACAGCCTGCCATAATTTGGCACTCAAATCTGTTTGCTGAATTAGCTTTACATATATTTCGTTACTTAGATCTGCTCGTCCAAATATCTTGCCATAGCTTTAGACATCGACCTAGGTATTTTTTTCTGGACTTCATAAAAAAGCATATATGTTTTTCCTGTAATATCTAGTAGAAGAACTAATTTGTATGTCTAACAGATGGACAGGACTTGGATAACTTCTGCTCGAAGATTCTCCGCTGCATATGTCGAGGGGGTTGAAAACTTCATGAACTTTATCAGAGCTGAGTACGGTGGTCCGAAATCAGATGTGCTCTGCCCGTGTAGCAGTTGTATGAATTCAGTTACAAGACCCCAGTCAACTGTGCAAAATCATCTACACTTGTATGGGATGTCGGTCACATATACTAGGTGGGTTCATCATGGTGAAGCTGTGAACGTCAATGTTATTGACTACGTGGAAGCAGCAGATCACCATCTTGATCTGCCTGATGCTCAGGTGGAAGAGGAGGAGGAGGTGGTGGTGGCGGAGCCAGTGAGTTTGACCAACATTGAAACAATGCTACGAAATGCTCGTGCATTCCGTGAACTTTCACCTGCAGAAGAAAAACGGTGGGCCCGCATGTTGGAACAATGCAACGTTGCTGTCACCCCAGGAAATAAGCTGTCAGTATTCTCAGCTATGGTCACCTTTCTTCAGGTGAAGACATCTGAGCGGATGACCAACAAATCATTCGATGCGATGTTGGCTGCTTTCCGCGAATCTTTCCCAGATGCGTCTGAGCTGCCACACACCTACAGTAAAATGAAGAATTTCCTTCGTGCAGTTGGAATTGGATATGATATGATCCATGTTTGTAAGAATAATTGTGTTCTGTTCCGGAAGGATTATGCCAACTTAAGTGAATGCCCGAAATGCAAATCATCAAGATGGAAAGATGGCGATGCTGTGAAGAGGATTCCTCATAATGTTCTGAGACATTTTCCAATTATACCAAGATTGCAGAGGTTGTTTCATGATGCTGAAACAAGAGAGGATGTACTGTGGCATTCTAGGAACCAGGAGTACAGAGATCAGAATGTAATGAGCCATCCATCTCATGGTAGTGAGTGGAAAAGCTTCAATGATAAACACAAAGAGTTTGCTGCTGACCCGAGACACATTAGACTTGGCTTAGCTTCAGATGGATTTAACCCATTTGGCCACCAGAGTGCCACATATAGCATGTGGCCAGTGCTTGTTATCCCTTACAACATGCCTCCAAATGTCTGCACCAAAGAATCAAACTACATGATGGCCTTGCTCATCCCAGGTCCAAAAAGTCCTGGAAAGGATTTTGATTTGTCATGGAGCCTCTTGTGGAGGAACTTCAACAGCTATGGAAGGGTGTTCTCACTCGAGACCTATATAGCAGCCCACCAGCTAATTTCTTTCTGCGTGCTGTTATAATTTGGTGCATCCATGATTATCCGGCTTTGGGCACTATGTCAGGGCGAACGACAAATGGTTACAATGCATGTGTTCGCTGTGACAGGAATCCGCTGTCATACGCAATACTTAGCAAGATCTGTTACATTGGACACCACCGTTTCCTTGCCAAGGACAAGCCGCATCCTAGAAAATACCGAAGACATGTGTTCAATGCAAAACATGAAAACCGTGATGCGCCAAAGAGGCTCACCGCCGATGAGTTGCAAGTGGAATTAGAGAAGGTCAGGCATATTACACCAGGAAACCATCCCGGGAATGGTAGCGGGAAAAGGAAGCATGGTAGGGTAGAAGAGAGATTATTGTTTACCCGTAGGTCCACTTTGTGGAACTTGGAGTATTGGAAAGATTTGGATCTACGACATAATCTTGATGTGATGCACATCGAGAAAAATATATGTGACAGCATTATCGGCACACTTCTTAATATTGAAGGCAAGACGAAAGATACCTTAAAATCTAGGATTGATTTGACACACCTGGGTATCAGAAAGGATTTGCAGGTGCAAGATGAAGGTAAACCACAGGATATTGCACCAGCTGTGTACGTCTTGGACAAGGTAAAAAGAAAAGAATTCTGCGAGGTCCTGTCACATGTGAGATTCCCACATGGATTTGCTTCCAACCCTGAAAGGAGAGTCAGTGCAGATGGAAACAAGGTACAAGGGTTGAAAACTCATGACTGCCACGTCCTACTTCAAAGGGTTTTACCTCTTATCCTTAGAGGATTGGGCCGCCCTGACTTATACAGAGCAGTTGCAGAGTTGGGACAATTCTTCAGGGAACTCCGCAGTAGGAATATCAGGATAGATGCTTTGGAGCGTCTTGGAGACAAGATACCAACTATCCTATGCGACCTTGAGAAGATATATCCTCCAGCCTTCTTTGATGTGATGGTGCATTTGGCTGTTCATCTACCTGATGAGGTACTACTTAGAGGTCCAGTACAGTATGGCTGGATGTACCCTATTGAAATGCGGCTAGGCGCTTTCAAGGGCTATGTTAGGAACAGAGCTAGACCCGAGGGTTCCATTGCAGAGGCCTACATTGCTACAGAAGTGTTGACATTCTGCTCAAAATACATTGAAACAGCTGATCAGCTTAGCAAAGAGGTGGCTGAAGACAATCCCGGGCTCAATGTTTTCGATTATTCTGTTCAAGTTACAGGGAAGAGTCGACAAGAGGACAAACCTAAAGATTTGGACAAAATGGTTTGGTATGTGTTGAATAACTGTCCTGAGATACTACCTTATATCAAGTAAGTGCTAAGTACTGCAGCTTATACATCGTAATCTACTAAACTTGCAGCACATTCTTATATATTTAGATGTTTGACGCGATCACTATGTTGTGCAGCATCTACAAAGAGGAGTTACCGCCGCAAAATCCAAGAAACATTGACAAACTGGTTATGGCAGGATTTGCGAAATGGTTCAAGAACCATGTAAGCTTTTGAAGTGCACTGTCAGTTTTTTTAATATATTGAGTACATAAGATGATCAGCTTGTCTATTTTCTAACCATAGGTTAAGAAGATGTGGGAGGATGGGCAGGTAGTTGATGATGCCCTTTACTCACTAGCAATGGGTCCTGATACTCGGGTAAGACTTATGAATCTTGCGTTGTTGGAGATGTGCGCTACAACACCCTTGCACGAGACGAAGGCAGGAAGACACAAAACAGTGCCATCATGAGCACGGATACGTATGACAAAGAGACAACTGAAATGTATGCTAACATAACAGACATTGTTCAGTTGCAGTATATCTCCAGTTTAGAGGATCATCGGTGTGTGGTTCTGTTGTGCTATCGTTGGTATAACCTGTTTTCCAGGATCGCAAAACCCAGAGCTGATGATTATTTCAAATCCATCAATGTCAAGGCGGCGTACCAGACCAACGAGCCTTTTATTTTGGCAAATCAAGCAACACAGATATTTTTCTTGGAAGACACATTTGCACGTAGCGATGACTGGAGAGTATTGCAAAGGTTTGAGCAGAGGAATTCGTTTAATGAAGTTGCACAACAAGATGATGCTTACACTCCTCCTGATGTACAAGATAACACAGATGTTCCTAATATCTTTGAGAACCATCACGTCAATGACGCCGGCGAAAAGATTGCCTGTCGTGTTGTGGACATACAAGAGTTGATCAAGAAGAAGCCAACGTTCGAGAACGTTGAGGACGAAGAAGAAGATGACACCGTGGGGAATTACGATTCAGACTGATACACATGGTGAAGATGTTGACGCTGCTGCTGCGGATGATGATTACATTGCTTTTGTCGTATTTGCCTGCCAGAAGACGTTTTTTTATCTACTATGTGAAATTGTGTTTGCTATGACAACTGAAACCTGATGAACATGTTGTTTAGTATTTTGCTGTGAGAACATCACTTGTTATGTATGCTGATTTGTGTTTGGTGATTGTATGACAACTAAAACATGATGACATTGTTGTTTAGTTGTACTCATATTTGGCTGTGAAACTTGAATTTCATGACATAGTTTGTTGTTGGACTGCAATTTGCTCGATGTCTTCGAATGAGAACAAAGCTGACCCGACAGGGCCTCTGCTATTTATTTATTTATATGAGCAAAAGGGGATACCCCCTGATTTCCGTTAATAGAAATCATTAGACAGCCTGCTACACAGGTTTCTTTCATTACTAGTTTCAGCAAAGTGCTCATGTCGTAGCCACTGAATACATCACGACTGCTACTTACACTACAAATAAAGAGACAATCATCCTACACAGCACATCGATTTTTCCCATTATCTTCACAAGCTCTTTCATCTCCTCATTGCTGTCAAGGCCGTTCAGCAGTTGTTGCTTGGCCATGATCAGAGGAACTACATCTTTAACCTTCTGCTCTGCATCTTCCTCTTCTGTTGTTCCTTCAGTTACTTGTCCAACACCCCAACCTGCTGGTATTGGGATTCCTCGGCTAACCAAATAATCAGCGTAGTTGCATTCCCCCACATCAGCAACTTCCCAGAAATACAAATCACACGAATCTTCCCTTTTCTGCACGAACCAAATTGGAACATCATCAACCAAACTATTAAAAAAATCAGCAACTGAAAGCAGCAGAACAACACTTAAACATATTATTACCCCATGATTCGGGCATTTGTAGAAGACTCGGCCAGGGTTGCGGATTGTGGTTGAGACGCGACGGATGACTCTGCGTGATTTGCAGCAGTGGCACCACACCAACGGCAGCGGGTTGCGATGAGCAATCGGCTGCGGTCCGCATGCCGGCGGGGGTGTGATGAGACCCACAGGCGATGGTATGGGTGGCGACTTGGCGCATATCTAGTTGTTGCCTGCTGAAGAGCAGGTGGACGAGCAGCCAGCGGACATGGTTGCTGCGGCCAGAGCTTCTGATGCTAGGCAGAGTAAGTAGAGAAGAGGAGAAGCGAACGTTGGATATGTCAGTTTCATTACTTGCAGAGTAGCATAGCATCATATATAGTCATAGTCTAGGTTTGGATTCGAACTAGCTACAGGAGGGACCTCCTTGTTTTGCGAAAAAAATTATTTCTCCACCTGACAGCTGGGACCCACCGGCTGTATCTTCGCACGGAAGGAAGTGCCTCCTTGTTTTGCGAAAAAAATTATTCATCCCGTTGACAGCTGGGACCCGCAGGATTTGGTGACTGACTTGTGGGCCTACTAAGCGGACGTGTACGCACGGCTTTGTCAACTTAATCAACAAATGATTCTATCAGCTGGACCGTTGGATGTTAATCCAACAGCCGTGCTCCTTCTTCAACCTCTGTTCTTGCTCCTCTCTCCCGTGGGCGGCGCCGCGGCTGTGCTGCCGCGCACCCGAACCAGTGAAGTTTCCCACTCCTCTCCATCTGCGACTCCACTGCCCCGTCTTCCCCATCTCCGGGTCGTTCCAGTCTGGGTGCGCTCGGCACGGTGTGGTCAACGTGGTCAACAACCGAGAGTCATTAGAAGATGACTGTACGTGAGAGGCTGACAGTGGGGACGCACCACGCCCATGGACGCATGCATGCAACGGAACGCGGCGAGGTCAACGTAGTCAAGGAACGACTTCCATCGGAAGTATACTGTACGTGCAGAGTCTCAACAGGGTCCACGGCCACAGCAAGTAAGTGCCTCCTAATTACGTGGAAAATAATGATTCCTCCAACTGACAGCAGGGACCCACTGGACGGGCCACCGTATTTTATGAAAAAAAAGGTTTGCCCCCTAACTGCTGGGACCCACCTGACGGGCCACCGTATTTCACGAAAAAAACGTTCCCCCCGCTGTCAGCTCGGACCCACCGGAAGTGCCTCCTTATTACGCACAAAAAAAGAATACTCCCCCGGCTAGCTGGGACCCACCTTGGTGGGAGGCTGACTTGTGGGCCTACTAAGTTGACGGGGACGAAGGGCTTTATCAACTTAGTCAATATGAATGATTCTAGCTCCAGTGACCGTACGATGTCCATCCAACGGCCGTAGTGCTTCTTCAACCTCTGGTCTTCTTGCTCCAGCCGCCCAAAGCAGCGCCGGTCGTGCCGCATGCTCCTGCCTTCCGTGGCCGGCTATGCTGCCGCGGAGGCCTCACCGCCCCTACTATTCCCACCGCTGGCCAGGCCCTGCGGCGACGGCAGCCTCACACCGCAGCCGAACCAGTGAACCCTCGTACTCCTCTCCGCACGGGCTTCCACTTCCGCGTCTTCCCCGGCTGCGCGTCGTCCCCTTCCTAGGCCTCGCCTTCGTCCACCGCCGTGGTGTTCTCCGCACGGCGTGGTCAACATGGTCAAGGAACGACTTCCATCGGAAGAGTACTGTACGTGGAGAGGCTGACAGCTGGGTCCACGGCCACAGCCCAGTTTTTTGTGATTTGCCAAGTAAGTCGCTTTGTCAGGCCTGTTGGGCTGCAAATCTTTCAAGACGAGGAGAGTTTTCATTCGGCTGGCCGAGAAAATGGCCCATCAGTAATGAGAAATGGGTTGTACATTTTTAAAACACATCAAACCGGCAATTAGTTTCAAATATCTTTTTTTTTTCATTTCGAGATTTTAAATTACATTAATTTTATGCGTGGAGAATTTGTTGGATTTTATATTGATATACATTTATTTTTAAAATCAGTTTGAATGTGAGTCGAAATTTTGGGATTAAAAACAGTTCGGACTACACCGAAATATGCAAAATTTCGTATAATTTTTTAACCGTGGCCACAATATGGGCTGTAATGCTAACAAAAAGAATATGGGCTCCAAAAAAACCTTAATAATTAGCAAATGGGCTGTAAATTATTACAAATAATGGCAGATGGGCTGTATGCTGTTTTCCACAGATTTGAGGCTTTCCTAAAAAAAGGTTGACGCACAAGCAGTGACTATTGGATGGCCATCCAACGGACGTCGTGCTTCTTCAATCACTGCTCTTCCTGCTCCAGCCGCTCAAACAAGCGCCGGCGAGACTGCCTGCTCCCTCCTCCCCGCGGTCGGCTCTGCTGCCGCGCAGGCCTCACCGCCCCACCGTACTCCCATCGCTGGCCTAGCCATCCCTCTACTCACCCACACCTGCTGTTATTCTCCGGCGACGGCAGACGAACCAGTAAACCCTCGTACAGTCGTACTCCCCTCCACGTGGGAAACAACTCTTGAGTCTTCCCTGCCTCCATGTCGTTCCCTTCCTAGGCCTCGCCGTCGTCCATCGCCCTGGTGCTCTCGGCGCGGCCTGGTCAACGTGGTCAACGACCGACATGCATCTGAAGTGGACTGTACGTGGAGAGGCCGACAGTTGGGTCAACGGCCGCACGCAAGGAAATGCCTCCTTATTACGTGTAAAATAATGATTCATCCACCTGACATCAGGGACCCACCGAAAGGGCCTCTGTATTTGACGAAAAAAACGTTACCGCCGCTGACAGCTCGGACCCCCCAGCTATATCTTCGCACGCAAGGAAGTGCCTCCTTATTACGCACAAAAAAATGAATACTCCCCCTGTAAGCTGGGACCCAGTATAGTGGCAGGCTGACTTGTGGGCCTACTAAGTTGACGGGGACGGAGGGCTTTGTCAACTTAGTCAATATGCACGATTCTAGCTCCAGTGACCGTACGATGTCCATCCAACGGCCGTAGTGCTTCTTCAACCTCTGGTCTTCTTGCTCCAGCCGCCCAAACCAACGCCGGTCGTGCCTCGTGCTCCGGCCTCCCGTGGCCGGCTGCGATGCGGCGGAGGCCTCGCCGCCCCCTACTACTCCCACCGCTGGCCAGACCATCCCTCTACCCACCCACACCCCATGTTATTCTGCGATGACGACAGCCTCACACCGCAGGGAACCAGTGAACCCTCGTACTCCTCTACGCGTGGGCATCCACTGCCGCGTCTTCCCCGGCTCCGCGTCGTCCCCCTCCTAGGCCTCGCCGTCGTCCACTGCCCTGGTGCTCTCGGCGCGGCGTGGTCAACGTGGTCAAGGAACGGCTTCCATTGGACGTGGACTGTACGTGGAGAGGCTGACAGCTGGGTCTACGGCCGCAGCAAGGAAGTGCCTCCTTATTACGTGCAAAAAACGTTTGCCCCTGACTGCTGGGACCCACCAGCTACATCTTCGCACGCAAGGAAGTGCGTCCAGGCAAAAAAAATGATTCGCCCCCCTGACTGTTGGGACCCACCAGCTACATCTTCGCAGGCAAGGAAGTTCCTGGCAGTCGGGACCCACCTGGTCGAAGCGTACGTAGCGTTGTCATTCTGGTCGCGAACGTGTACGTACATATATACTAGTGGATGTAGAGGCGCGCACGTGTCGTAGTAGAGGAGCGTATGTGTCGTAGTAGAGGCGCGCACGTAGCATGTACACGTACGTATAGTGGCCGGGATGCAAGAAAGAAAAAATACGGCCACGTATGTGTACATACGGGCGGGGTCTCGAACGCCTACTCGCGCATACGTACGGCCAGGGCTCGGGTACATGGCTGGGTCGGAACGTAGAAACAGCGTCGTCGTCGTGTTCATAGGGAGGCAACAGAATGCGTCATGTTCATGGGGAGGCAACGGAATGCGTCGTGTTCATGGGGAGGGGTGTGGCGTACCGCAAGACGGAGGAAACGGACCTCCTACGGTCGAAACGGGGGTCCTGTTGATCGGGAGGAGTGTGCCGTACCGCAAAACGGACGAAACGGACCTCCTACGGTCAAAACGGGGGTCCTGTTGATTGGGAGGGGTGTGGCGTACCGCAAAACGGAGGAAACGGACCTCCTACGGTCGAAACGGTGGTCCTGTTGATCGGGAGGGGTGTGGCGTACCGCAAAACGGAGGAAACGGACCTCCCACGGTCGAAACGGGGGTCCTGTTGATCGGGAGGGGTATGGAGTACCGCAAAACGGAGGAAACAGACCTCCTACGGTCGAAACGGGGGTCCTGTTTATCGGGAGGGGTGTGGCGTACCGCAAAACGGACGAAACGGACCTCCTACGGTCGAAACGGGGGTCCTGTTGATCGGGAGGGGTGTGGCGTACCGCAAAACGGAGGAAACGGACCTCCTACGGTCGAAACGGGGGTCCTGTTGATCGAGAGGGGTGTGGCGTACCGCAAAACGGACGAAACGGACCTCCTATGGTTGAAACAGGGGTCCTATTCATCGGGAGGGGTGTGGCGTACCGCAAAACGGGACTCCACGGGATACTGTTCATCTCCACCGTCGACCTCCTCCAGCCTCCATGGGCTACCGTCGACCTCCTCCAGCCTCCACGGGCTCCTGTTCATCCAGCCTCCACCGCGTGCTACTCCACCGGCTACTGTTCAGCCAGCCCTCCACCGTCTACTGTTCATCCAGCCCTCCACACCACGGGGTCCTGTTCAACCACCCCTCCACGGGCATCCCTCCACCATCTATTGTTCATCCAGCCCTCCACACCACGGGGTCCTGTTCAACCACCCCTCCACGGGCACCCCTCCACCGTCTACTGTTCATCCAGCCCTCCACCACACCACGGGGTCCTGTTCATCAAGAGGCAACGCCACCGCTCACTGTTCATCCAAAACCCCCCGCAACGCTCACTTTTCATCCCAGAGGCAGCATCGATCGGCTTCAGTTAGCAGTAGTAGCGAAGGAATCACTCGATCGGGTTCAGTTAACAGCCATTGATTGATCGCTCGGGTTCAGTAACGCGTAGCCTGCAGTGCAATCGCTCGGGTTCAGTTAGAGCCCAACGCCTCGCTCGGGTTCAGTTAGAGCCAACGCCTCGCACACACGCGCGTACGTGTATGAGAGAAACGCGCATCGCTCGGCCCCCGACCTCCCACCGTAACCGGGAATTCCCCGAAATTTTCCTCGCCCTCGCTTCTACCACGGTTTTTTCCGTCATGGACGGCCAAAGAATGTCATGCAGCTGCGTCTCCGGCCCGCCCAGGACGAAAAGCCCATTTTCTGTCATGATTTTTTGTCATAGAAGTAGGAGCACACCACATCTATGATGATACCGGGTTTTGTCACAATTATCGTCATAGAAGTGTCATATGTATGACAGGAAAAAAAATCGTTCGGCCCAAAATGTCACGGATGTGTCTTTTTTTGTAGTGTCGGCTTCCGCTTGAGGACAAGCGAGGCCTAAGCTTGGGGGAGTTGATACGTCCATTTTGTATCATGCTTTTATATCGATATTTATTGCATTATGGGCTGTTATTACACATTATGTCACAATACTTATGCCTATTCTCTCTTATTTTACAAGGTTTATATGAAGAGGGAGAATGCCGGCAGCTGGAATTCTGGGCTGGAAAAGGAGCAAATATTAGAGACCTATTCTGCACAACTCCAAAAGTCCTGAAACTCCACGGAAGTTATTTTTGGAATTAATAAAAAATACTGAGCAAAGAAAGTACCAGAGGGGGGCCACCCACCATCCATGAGGGTGGGGGGCGCGCCCTACCCCCTGGGCGCGCCCCTGCCTCGTGGGCCCTTGGCAGGCCTCCAGTGCCCATCTTTGGTTATATGGTGTCTTTCACCCTGGAAAAAATCATAAGCAAGCTTGCGGGACGAAACACCGCTGCCACGAGGCGGAACCTTGGCAGAACCAATCTAGGGCTCCGGCGGAGTTGTTCTGCCGGGGAAACATCCCTCCGGGAGGGGGAAATCATCACCATCGTCATCACCAACGATCCTCTCATCGGGAGGGGGTCAATCTTCATCAACATCTTCACCAGCACCATCTCCTCTCAAACCCTAGTTCATCTCTTGTATATAATCTTTGTATCAAAACCTCAGATTTGTACCTGTGGGTTGGTAGTAGTGTTGATTACTCCTTGTAGTTGATGCTAGTTAGTTTACTTGGTGGAAGATCATATGTTCAGATCCTTTATGCATATTAATACCCTTCTGATTATGAACATGAATACGATTTGTGAGTAGTTACGTTTGTTCCTGAGGACATGGGAGAAGTCTTGCTATAAGTAGTCATGTGAATTTGGTATTCGTTCGTTATTTTGATGAGATGTATGTTGTCTTTCCTATAGTGGTGTTATGTGAACGTCGACTACATGAAACTTCACCATTGTTTGGGCCTATAGGAAGGCATTGGGGAGTAATAAGTAGATGATGGGTTGCTAGAGTGACAGAAGCTTAAACCCTAGTTTATGCATTGCTTCGTAAGGGGCTGATTTGGATCCATATATATGTTTCATGCTATGGTTAGGTTTACCTTAATACTTCTTTTGTAGTTGCGGATGCTTTCCTTAGAGGTTGATCATAAGTGGGATGCTTGTCCAAGGAATGACAGCACCCAAGTATCGGTCCACCCACATATCAAATTATCAAAGTACCGAACGCGAATCATATTAGCGTGATGAAAACTAGCTTGACGATAATTCCCATGTGTCCTCGGGAGCGTTTTCCTTCATATAAGAGTTTGTCCAGGCTTGTCCTTTGCTACAAAAAGGATTGGGCCACCTTGCTGCACTTTATTTACTCTTGCCATAGCACCAGCCGTACCACAGAAAAATTCCGGTTTGAAAAGGACAACAGGATATCGCAAATATGCTGCCCGCTGCTTTGCTCTTGTTAGTACCTGTTGTCCTGTATCACTGTACTTGCATACATACCTGGTTCATTATGTGACAGCTTGCTTATCAATTGTTCGCTCCAAATTACCTAATCTATATGAATGGTTACATTAGTGTAGAATATATCCAATGCCAATGAAATTTTTTAGCTCTGCATTGTTCTTGTAAGTGCCTGATGTCCTTTATCAGTGTACTTATATTGACAGCTAGTTGTACATGTACCATGACTCTGCAGCTTATTTTCCTTTGCCCTCCATTTTCTACACATCAGATCTATATTTACTCTTACCATAAGGTTGGATAACACCGATGGTACAGAAGAAGTTTAGCTCTGCGTTGCTCTTGGCTGTACCTTTTGCCTATATCGCTGCACTAACATTTATAGCTACTTGGTTATGTAGCATCACTCTTCATCTTATCTTAAATATTCTCCATTTTTACTTATATTATCACATCTATATTTACTCTTAACAAAATGTAGAATAAAGGCAATGCTTATGAAGAAGATTCTGTGGTAAACTTCTTGAATTGTCCCCCATCAGCATGGACAAGGGCTTTATAGAGCCTGTCATCACCAATAATGTAAGTTTGTCCTTCTCAAGCCTTCAAACTTTGTTGTGTATATTTGGTTAGGCATGACTGCAACAGTTGTTTATTTTTGGTGTTTGCATCAAATTGCATGTTTAAAGTTTATTTTGTAGTTCATAAACAAAAGTTTGTCCTTCTCAATTTAAGTTTTCAGTTGTACAACCAAGTTCCTTCTTCATACCATGTAAATTAAACTATACAGAGCAAGTGATCTTCTATTGCACTGCATGTATACTTCTGTTCTTGATCCGTAATCCAGTGGTGTCGTGAACCTACCCACTACAGCACAATGTCATATTCTGCAATGCCTTAACTATGAACAATGTCATATCATTCTACTATTATTTAAACCGTCTCTTTATTTGCCAATCTGAAATGGGATAAATTGACAGCACACTAACCATTGATACTTATGAGTTCTTCATCTGTAATCCAGTGTTGTCGTGAAGCTGCCAACTCCTTCACAATGTCATTTCCTGCCATGTCTTGACCTGAACAATACCATTTGTCTTAATGCTATTTTAAACTTTGTCACTTTATTCGTCAGTAAGAAATGTGATGAATTGTCAGCACTCCTACTTATATGTGCAAAACCTGTCATCTGTCTGCTTGTTTATCTTTCAGAGTGAGGATATAAGTGTCAAACAAGCGCAGTCTCATCAGCTTGCTCAGCTGCTTGCGCTGCCTCTCCCGAGCAGGGCTAACCTTTCTTGAACTCTATTGAAGTGCTGGCGGTTTTGTATATTATTTTGTTGGCGTGTTTATTTGCACTGGTGGCGATCTGTGATGCCCAGTGTATGTAATCTGTTGTCTGCTTGTGCTTTATTATCATAGTGGCGAACTTTGATGCCGAGTGGATGTAATATGCCGTAATTTCATTATTGTATAGTCTAGGTTTTTTCTTATTCACGATGCTGCAGTTATTTTACTATATATATATCATATCTTCGCAGTAAACCGGCCAAACCGTAAAATTACGGTAGATAATCGGGTCGTCGTGCAAATCACTATGTATGATCCGCATCATGGGCCTAGTCATCTTGGTCCGTTAACAGGCCTAAATGTAAACTGGCCCACAAGTAGATTCGGGCCTTTAATTGGCCGAGTAAACTGTCGGCCCTATTTTCGCAAGAAAACTCAATGGGCTTTTAGGAGGCTGAAAAGTAGGTTGGGCTTGAAACATGCCGAACAGCTCACAGGCCGGCAGCAGGCCGAAATAGACCCCGGCCCTTGATTGTGCCAATCACATCATGGGCCGTTAACAGGCCAAAATTGTCTCGGTCCTTGTTTGGCCCAATCAGATTATCGGCTGTGAGCAGGTCGGATGCAAACCGGGTCGTAGTTAGGCCCAATTATATGACGGGCTTTTAACCGGCCGAAATAAATATAGGGCCGAAATGTTAAACGGGCCTTTAACAGGCCGAAACTAATATCAGGCCGAATTACTAAATGCGCCTTTAGCAAGTGGGCCCAAAAGTATAGCGTCCAGTTGATGGGCCAAATCTGATAAGGGCCATAATTTGGCCCAAAGCCTATTAAAGGGCCGGATCTTATCTGGGTCGTAATTTGGCCAAGAACGTGGTAGGCTTTTAACGGGCCGGGTCTCATATGGGCCTTTATTAGGCCCGGAACGTGGCAGCCTGTGAATGGGCCGGCCCACTAGTGTCCTCAAAATCTTGTGGGCCTTTAGCTGGGCCGACCCATTATGGTTGGCAAAATCTTGTGGGCCTTTAGTTGGGCCGGCCCATTATGGTCCGCAAAATCTCGTGGGCCTTTAGTTGGGTCGGCCCATTTAACCTATATGGGCCTCTGTTCGGCCCTGCCACGTGTCGACGTTTCATAGGCATGTCTCCTCCAATCGACGGGCGACATCTGGCCCACCGAGGAGCAGACACGTGTTTCCTCCTGCCAATGAGAATTTTACACATGGAAAATCACCATTGGTCTGGGCTGTTAACGGGTTATCGGATCCAAAACCGGACCCGATAGCTTAACAGCGAGCCGTTATGGGGGATGCCACGTGTCGGTCACCCTTGACGAAAGCACTTCTATGACGCGCGATTTATCGTCATGGAAGTGGACACTTCCGTGATGATAATTTTGGTAATGTCAAGGAACACTTCTACGACAGCACAGGTATGACTATCTTGATTCTGTCAAAAAATCGTCATGGATGTACATGCATGACAGAAAACGTGACCTACTGTGATAAACACGTATCATCACGGAAGTGTATTTTTTGTAGTGATCCTCTTTTGAAGAATACAGCGTCAGTCTCCCGACATGATTCTCAAGAAACAGCAAGGCTAGATGAAGATAGTGAATGTAGCTATGTAGTTCATAACCGCATTCCCCTACACTAGCATCGCAGGTGCTTGCTCTAACTTGGCAGCGTGATATGTGGTTGCATATTGCATATGGTGTCTAGATTGTAATTCTTCCAATCTGGTTAAATTGCATGTGCTATTCTGCATATTTTATACATTATACCTATTAATGCGTCATGTCTTCCTGTTTTTAGTACATAGTACATCTGTCTATTAAGCATGTCCTTACATAAAACTATTTTTTTGTATCCTGCATTAATCAATATGACGAGACACCTTTAGTATATGCAGTGCGTGTTGGGGAACGTAGTAATTTCAAAAAAAATCCTACGCACACGCAAGATCATGGTGATGCATAGCAACAAGAGGGGAGAGTGTTGTCCACGTACCCTCGTAGACCGACAGCGGAAGCGTTATCACAACGCGGTTGATGTAGTCGTACGTCTTCACGATCCGACCGATCAAGTACCGAACGCACGGCCCCTCCGAGTTCTACACACGTTCAGCTCGATGACGTCCCTCGAACTCCGATCCAGCCGAGTGTTGAGGGAGAGTTTCGTCAGCACGACGGCGTGGTGACGATGATGATGTTCTACCGACGCAGGGCTTCGCCTAAGCTCCGCAATGATATTATCGAGGTGTAATTTGGTGGAGGGGGGCACCGCACACGGCTAAAAGATCTCAAGGATCAATTGTTGTGTCTCTGGGGTGCCCCCCTGCCCCCGTATATAAAGGAGCAAGGGAGGAGGAGGCCGGCCCTAGGAGGGGCGCACCAAGTGTGGAGTCCTACTAGGACTCCCTAGTCCTAGTAGGATTCCACCTCCCATATGGAATAGGAAAAGAGGAAGGGAAAAAGAGAAGGAAGGAAGGGGGCGCCCCCCTTCCCTAGTCCAATTCGGACCAGACCAAGGGGAGGAGTGCGGCCACCCTTGAGGCCCTTTTCCTTCTTTCCCGTATGGCCCAATAGGGCCCAATACGTATTCCCGTAACTCTCCGGTACTCCGAAAAATACCCGAATCACTCGGAACCTTTCCGAAGTCCGAATATAGTCGTCCAATATATCGATCTTTACGCCTCGGCCATTTCGAGACTCCTCGTCATGTCCCCGATCTCATCCGGGACTCCAAACTCCTTCGGTACATCAAAACTCAATAAAACTGTCATCGTAACGTTAAGCGTGCGGACCCTACGGGTTCGAGAACTATGTAGACATGACCGAGACACGTCTTCGGTCAATAACCAATAGCGGGACCTGGATGCCCATATTGGCTCCCACATATTTTACGAAGATCTTTATCGGTCAGACCGCATAACAACATACGTTGTTCCCTTTGTCATTAGTATGTTACTTGCCCGAGATTCGATCGTTGGTATCTCGATACCTAGTTCAATCTCGTTACCGGCAAGTCTCTTTACTCGTTCCGTAACACATCATTCCGCAACTAAATTATTAGTCACAATGCTTGCAATGCTTATAGTGATGTGCATTACCGAGTGGGCCCAGAGATACCTCTCCGACAATCGGAGTGACAAATCCTAATCTCGAAATACGCCAACCCAACAAGTACCTTTGGAGACACCTGTAGAGCACCTTTATAATCACCCATTTACATTGTGACGTTTGGTAGCACACAAAGTGTTCCTCCGGTAAATGGGAGTTGCAGAATCTCATAGTCAGAGGAACATGTATAAGTCATGAAGAAAGCAATAGCAACATACTAAACGATCGGCTGCTAAGCTAACGGAATGGGTCAAGTCAATCACGTCATTCTCCTAATGAGGTGATCTCGTTAATCAAATGACAACTTATGTCTATGGCTAGGAAACATAACCATCTTTGATTAATGAGCTAGTCAAGTAGAGGTATACTAGTGACACTCTGTTTGTCTATGTATTCACACATGTATTATGTTTCCGGTTAATACAATTCTAGCATGAATAATAAACATTTATCATGATATAAGGAAATAAATAATAACTTTATTATTGCCTCTAGGGCATATTTCCTTCAGTGTGATATTAGTTGCATCTTTCATATGATTTATAGCATGCGCTGCTTCTAAATTGTTGAAATTCCGTTTATGATGGGACACTTTTAACTTGGCAGAGTCATATTGGTTGCAACTTTCATGTGGTGTCTAGCTTGCATTGCTTCTTATTTGTTGGAATGGTTTCTGCTTAGTTTAGACAAACAGTTGTGAATATGCCATGCCGTCCTGTTTTTCATACATATTCCATCCTGGTATCATGTGTTTGCCTTACATCAAAGTAGTGATTGTCAGTATCATGCACGAATGTGTTATGATGAGTGAATTTTATTGCTTTTTCTTGTCGGTTTTACTTGACAATTCAAAATCAATAAAGCGGAAGGAAGTTAGCAAGGCAGCGGATAAAGGTGCTCCTTCCAAACGAAGGGCCTCTATAGATTCTACTCCTCCATCCCCCCAAGATGATTTGCAAGACAACACATGCATAGACACTCAACGTAGCTGTGTTGATGATGAGCACGTCTCCCCTAGTGCACCATCACAGGTGCTCCCTCTAACTTGGCACTGTTATATGTGAATGCATGTTATGTATGATGTCTAGCTTGTATTGCTTCTAATTTTGTTGAATTCCATCTTCTTACTTTACACATTATACTTGTGAATAAGACACGTGTTCTTATTTCTAGAACATACAATATCTATCTATCACACCATGTTCTTACATCAAAGTACTACTATTGTGTAACCTTCAACAATCACTTATCATAAGACACATTTGACTTGGGAGTGTGATATAGGTTACATCTCGCATTCTGTTCTAGCTTGTACTACTTCTAATTTGTTGAAATGGCACTTACGATGAGACAGTTTTAACTTGGTAGAGTGATATTCGTTGCATCTTTCATATGGTGTCTAGCTTTCATTGCTTCTAATTTGTTAAAATGCCTTCTCCTTAGTTTACACATCATAAGCTGTGAATATGCAATGTTGTGAATATGTAATGGCACTAATGACGAGAGACCTTTAACTTGGTAGTGTGATGTTGTTTGCATCTTGCATATGATTTATTTCTTGTACTGCTTCACATTTGTTTAAACGCCATTTATGATGAGACAGTGTTAACTTGGCAGAGCGATATTTGTAGCATCTTTCATATGGTGTCTACCTTCCATTGCATTGCTTCTAAATTAGTGAAATGCCTTCTGCTTAGTTTACACATCATAGTTCTGGTTATCTCATGCCGTCCTGTTTTTCGTACGTATTACATCCTCCTATCATGTGGTTGTCTAACATCAAAGTTCAGTTCGTATGTATCACGCATCAATTTGTTCTGATGAACTAAATTATTATTCGTTTTTCTTGTCGGCTTGACTTAACATGGCATAGAGAAAGAGGAAGCAACACAGAATGACAAGGAAAGGGAAGCGGAAGAATCCTGCAGATTCTGCTGGTACTGATGGTGCAATAGAAGGTCAAAGTCCAACGGAAAATTGTACAAACAGGGTATCTCGTGCTACACGAGCTGCAGAACAAGCCAAACAGAAACAAATAGCTGCCACAAAACAAGCATAGACAACCCTAGTTGTTGCAACACCTTCCATAGTACCACCAGCTGCACGAGTTACTCGTTGGTCAACTCAGCTAGCAGCACGTTCCCAAGCTCATTTGCCATCAGATGAACTTTGTGAGCTTCAACAGCAAGACGGTACTTGCTGGAGTCAAGTTACAGTTGCATGTTTCTTTATATGTAGTCTCACAGTTTTATGTACACTAACACTTCCTATGTTCGTTGTTGGACTAGCACCTAGGCACAAGAGGAAACAAACATCAGGGATAATGCTCGATAGGTTAACTAAATCTAGAGGAGGAAGAATGGAGATCCGTTTTGAGGCAGGTTTAAAAAGGTCATGTGGATGCTACAGAGTCATCCAAGTTAGAATCAGAGGCAGCGGTTGCCGTTAGGTGTCATGTATGTATCCTCCCAACATGGATTCAGTACAGGAATGACAAAGACGAAACCCAGTTCAAAACCTTCCTCGACCATTTATCTGTAAGTATGGTTATGCATCTTGCTCTATCCCATACTTTCTAGGTTGCTGATAATGAGACTCCCATAATTTTCAATAGATGAGGTTCAAGTTGGATAGCCAAGATGATGCAACTAGACAAGCTTGCACCCATGTTTTCAAGTCTGCTCTGCGACAGTATCGATATAACTTGAGGAAAACTCACTTTGAAGGCAAGGCTAACAGTGAACTTTCCCAAACATCTCCAGTGGAAAATATATCGGATGAAGACTGGATAGGCCTCGTTAAACACCGGTCTGATCCAAAGTATCACGTACATTATATATATGTGATCAGATCACATGTTGAAGTCCTATTTATGCATGTGCCTCACAAATCTATCTTCTTGTAGGTGAACTGTTCAAAGAACAAGGCCAACCATACGAAAGTGAAATTCCAACAGACGACAGGATCTCGTAGCTATATTGCACACTGCGAGGCTCTTGTAATTAGCTGCTGTTTCACTCTTTTTGCTGTAACATATTATCAGATCTATATTGACTAGTTCCAAATGTAGAGGAAATCCCGCAAGGACCAAAAAGTACCTGAACCAAATGTTGTGGAAATCTTCAAGGACAGTCATACCAGCAAGACGAAGGGCATGACTACACCAGTCAAAGCCGCTGTTGTAAGTCCTTAATCCTCATGCCTTTTAACTACTACTTACTCTGACTTGTGCCTTAAACTGCATGGTTTGCAGCCAATGTCTATTACTCTTTTTTTATACACAATTGTCTTAGCGTATCATTTCACCTTACAAGGTTTAAAAGAAAGGAGTGATGTTCCTTTGATCTTGATCCGTAATCTAGTTCCGTGCTGGACTTGCCCACACAATGTTATAATTGCCTGTTTGTCTGTTCTCACTTGTTTTGTGATATGAATGATGGCATACTATGCTTACCGTATTATAATCTTTGTCTCTTTATCCTTAGCTGTCAATACAATGTGAAGAAACAGACAATACATTAGCCATGGTACATGGTCATATATTTGGAAACTGGTTTTATTATGTACTTTGCAGTAACATACAACTAATATTTTACATGGGTTCACCAGAATAAGTTCCGTATATAGACCAAAGCTATTTTGTTTGGTTTTGTTGCCTCCTTAATATCTTATGTTCTGGTACTACTAATGTAAAAACTCAACTTTTCAGCAAGCTATGGAAAAAATGGTGGAACCGCCACCTTCTGAAGGTGGCGAGGCAACTATAACCACAATGTCAGCTCTTGCTGCAGTGGGTCAGTACCTGTCCACTAAAAGTGCCAAAAGCACGTTCCTACGTCATACTGAGTTGGTTGTTAAGGCAATCTCGTCCAAACGACCTCATGATCAAGATATGCAAGCTCAAAACAATGTTATAGTTGTGCTCCAGACACAAGTCCATTCCCTAACAGAGACCCTTTGTGAAACAAGGACAGACATTGTTCGATGTCGGCAAGATATGCATGGTTTTGAAACCAGACTATCAGACATTTGCTATGTTGTTCAGGAGCCTAAGAGAAATGAAGGCGAAGGTTATGGTGCTCCATCAGACAATACGGCATGAAAATGTAACAGTCAGGTCAAATGAACTGAGCTTCTGAACTTCTGGTGGTGCATTTATCTGCCAGACTGTTAACTTTTATGCCAACCTTCCTTTTGTTTTATAGTTGTAATTTGTTTTGTTGCGATACAAAATTTGTTCTTAACGTGCAGCCACCGGCTGAAGAAAACAACAAGCCATTTTTATAGTATAGGGTGCTACCTATATTTGCACTGGTGGTGATCTTTGATGCCCAGTGGATGTAATTTGTGCAATCGCCTTAATAGCCTAGTGTTAGTTTCGGGCTTATTTATTTACTACTCTTCTTTTTCCCTGGTTTGCTAGTGGCCGCAACAACCATGGGCCATATATGGACCGTGGTAACCTTGACCCTGCTACAGGCCGTAGGATCCATGGGCCTCCTACGGGTCGTCGATAAATGGCCCTCCAACAGGGCCGTAGAATTGGTGGGCCTCGCGTCGTCGGATAAATGGGTCTACATGGGTCGTAAATGGGCGTAATTGGTATCGGCCCAGCATGGTAACGAGCCGTTAATAGGCCGAAGGACAGCAAAGGCTTAATTCTATCACAGGCATAACGGGTCGTTAATGGGCCAAAATATAGGACGGGCTGGAAACGGCGCAACTGGTTAACAGGACACAAACGGGCCGACTCTTGCCATGGGCCGAATTTGGCCCCTTAGGGGAACAGGCCAGTAACGGGCCGGAAGTAATCGAGGGCCGGAAAGGAGCCCAAGAACGTATGGGTCGTCAGTAGACCGAATGCTAACACGGAGCGGAAATGGCCCATGTGAATCATGGGCAGTTAATGGGTACAAAGAAATTTACTATTCATTATGGGCTAGAGCCACCTTGGGCCTCTAGAGGGCCTAAAGATACGAAAGGCCTCATATGGGCCGAGACGTCGTGGGCCATACACGGGCCGAAAGTGAAACGGGCTGGTGTTATATTCGACGGCCCACATGATGTTGTTGGGCCGATTTCTGGTAGGCCCTAAAGGCTGTGAGTTACCGGGCCATGAAATGGGCTATTTGCGAAGAGACCGTTAACAGGCTTTTCATGGGCCAGCCCGCTAAATTTTGACAAAGTCAAAAGGGCCAATGGTGGGCCGTCGCACGTGTTGACATATCATATGCGCCTATCTGACCCACTGACGAGCTGACACATGTTTCCTCCGACCAATCAGAATTTTACACGTGGAAAATTCCCATTGGTCCGGACTGTTAACGGGTTATCGGATCCAAAACCGGACCCGATAGCTTAACGGCGACCCATTACGGTGGATGCCACGTATCGGTCACCCTTGACGAAAGCACTTCTGTGACGCACGATTTATCGTCATGGAAGCGGACACTTCCGTGATGATAATTTTGGTAATGTCATGGAACACTTCTACGACAGCACAGGTATGACTATCTTGATTCTGTCATAAAATCGTCATGCATGTACATGCATGACAAAAAAGTGACCTACTGTGACAAACACGTATCATCACGGAAGTGTATTTCTTTGTAGTGCTGCCTGCATCTAGAGTATTAAGTTCATGAAGAACAGAATAACGCTTTAAGTAAGATGACATGATGTAGAGGAATAAACTCAAGCAATATGATGTAAACCCCATCTTTTTATCCTCGATGGCAACAACACAATACGTGCCTCGCTACCCCTACTTTGTCACTGGGTGAGGACACCACAAGATTGAACCCAAAGCTAAGCACTTCTCCCATTGCAAGAAAAACCAATCTAGTTGGCCAAACCAAACTGATAGTTCGAAGAGAGTTACAAAGATATCAAATCATGCATATAAGAATTCAGAGAAGATTCAAATAATATTCATAGATAATCTGATCATAAATCCACAATTCATCGGATCTCGACAAACACACCGCAATAGTAGATTACATCAGATAGATCTCCAAGAACATCGAGGAGAACATGGTATTGAGAATCAAGGAGAGAGAAGAAGCCATCTAGCTAGTAGTTATATGGACCCGTAGGTCTGAGATAAACTACTCACGCTTCATCGGAAGGGCAATATAGTTGATGTAGATGCCCTCCGTGATTGAATCCCCCTCCGGTAGGATGCCGAAAAGGCCCCAAGATGGGATCTCACAGGAACAGAAAGTTGCGGCGGTGGAAAAGTGTTTTCGTGGATGCTTCTGGAGGTTCGGAAATATATGTGAATATATAGAAGGAAGATCTAGGTCAGGGGGTCATCAAGGGGCCCATAAGGTAGGGGCGCTCCCCCCTAGGGCGCGCCCTCCACCCTTTTCGCCGCCTCCTGGCTCTTCTGACTCGAACTCCAAGTCTCCTGGGTGTCTTTTGGTCCAAGAAAAATCATCACGAAAGTTTTATTCCGTTTGGACTCCGTTTGATATTCCTTTTCTGCGAAGCTAAAAAACAAGGAAAAAATAGAAACTGGCACTGGGATCTAGGTTAATAGGGTAGTCCCAAAAATAATATAAAATAGCATATTGATGCATATAAAACATCCAAAATAGATAATAATAGCATGGAACAATAAAAAATTATAGATGCGTTGGAGACGTATCATGCAAGAGCAAGTTCCACTACACGTGCATGTAACAAGTCAGAGGAGAATAGGTGCAAATGCCTTTGAGCACTGGTATTGCTATCTAGGTGTTAGCTCAGAATTTTTTTCGAGCCACGGATAAGCCTAGGTACTCTCCTCATCTGAATCAATGGTGGAAATCGGTGATTGGCTATCAAGTTATGAATGTTGGCACACATTTTTGGAGGATGATAACTCAGTTTCTTGCGGGGCCGAGGTCTGTGACCATAACGGAGGGAGTACAAGGACATTTGATGCTGGCAATTCTTATCTACTCCCTCCTTTCTCAAACAAGTGGACGTTTAGCATTCAAAATTTTGTCCACAAAAGAGTATACTTGTATCACAGTGCACTTTAAAATACAAAAAAAATGAATCTCTCTCTTTAGACGGGAATTAAGACCAATAACATTTAGCACATGGCCTGCTCACTCTTCACATGCACTTAGCTCATTGAGGATGGGGTAATTAAATAGAAGAGGGATGATGGCTTGCATCTTCCCAATGCTTTTTCTATTCCACTCCATAATCTATCTTATTATTTATATGTCCACTTATTTGAGGACGGGGGAGTATGATGAATGTTTAAGATGGCAAAGCACAATGAAGGAGTCCGGGAAGGTTTCCATCGAGAACTATAATAATGAATATAATATGGTTGCTCATTTACTAGCTAAGTTTGGGAGATGTAATCCACCGGCCTTATGGTTGGATAAATCCCCTATTTCCATTACTAAACTATTAGCACAGGATGTAAGTGTTACATGAGGTTAATAAAGCTAGGCATACAGGTCTTCCCGAAAAAACATGACAATGGGCTGACTCAACTAGCACACTCGCAATCAGCTCAGTAAAAAAACTGGAAGCTCATGGTTATGAAAAACCGGCTACCTATTTCTTTGATAGATTTAGAAAATTAATATTACAAAAAAAACATGGATCTTATTGAATGGTTGCAATATTTTAGAAAGGTTCATTGGTTTTTAATTTTTTTTATAAATTTTACAACAAATGTACATGAATTTCAAAAACATTCAAAAATTATTAAAATACTTAGTATAAAGCAAGTTTAATTATTTCAAAGGTAAACCAGAAAATAAGTGCACAAAGAGAAAAATAGAAAATAATACAAAAAATATGATAAAAAGAAAATGAATAGAAAAATGGGCGAGAAACCTAAAGAGAAATAAACAAAACAAAGAAGAAAAAGTAGGAAAAAATCATAAAAAATGCTAAAGAAAACTCTATATGGGCTAGCACATGTAGTGCGGGCCTGCATGTTATATTGTGAGCCAAGAATAGGAGAAATTTATGAGCTTATAGTGTTTTTATTTTCTGGGTTAAAAAAAGAAAAAAACAAATGTACATGAATTTTAGAACTATTAGAAATTTTAAAAATAGTCAAAAAATTAAAAAACAAGTTGAATTATTAAAAAATTAAAATGGAAAAGAACTGCACAGAGGGGAAACCAGAAAAATAAAGAAAATGAAAGATAAAAAGAAAAATCAAAGGAAAACTAGGCATGAAACCTAAAGAGAAAGAAAACATGGAAAATAAAATAGTAGAAATATGCTGAAAAACCAAAGGAAAGAAAAACGCTACATGGGCTAGCCCATGAAGTGCGAACCTGAACGTTATAAAAGAAAATGATCGTCATGTATCCAAAAATATTGAAAGTGTACAAAGAAAAATATGTGTAGACAAAAGTATACAACATGTACTAAAAAGGCCAACATTTGTTTAAAAAAGAGAAGGAATAAAAAAGAAAATATGTGCTGAAAAAAAAGAAAACCAAAAATAATGTAAATAAAAACACAGAAAAATAAAGAAGAAGAAAAAGGCCGCGTGTAACCTTCCCACAATTGGACGAAGCCAGTGGAATGTTCCATGAACCATTGCTCCCAATACTTCCGAGAACCCCTTGACTGAGCCGCCCATTAAAGCGACACAGCAGCGAGCACCGGAGGCAAGGCGAGGCGGGAGCTCCTAGTAGGCGCTGTAGGCGCCCGTTGTAGAAGTGGCGCCTATAGCAACCAGCAGCGGGTTGCGGGCCATTAAAACATCTCTAACAATTTGTTCTCAAACATATGAAAAATAAATAAATTAATGGCTTTTTCCTGTCGCTATCCGCAAATACCATAATTCGAACTATGAGTGCGAGCGTCGAGAGTTGTCACTCGTAAGTCGTAACCACTAGGTCGAGGTCATTCCATTGATCACAAATAGGAAAAAAGCTCTATTTGACCTTTCGTATAGTTAACATATATTATATATATCAAGTATAACTTATTTTCAAAAGGAACTACAAATTAGAAACAGAATTCTTAAAATATACTAAAAATAGGTACGAATTTGAAAATAGGGTTCACAGAAATTCGAAAGAGTTTATAAAAATGAAAAAAAGTTCATCAATTTTAAAAATTTCATCATCTAGACAAAATGTTCGCAAATTTAAAAATGTCATCGATTTTGAAAAACAAATTCACAAATTTGAGAAAAGCTCATCAAATTTGAAAAAAGTCATCAAAATTTAAAAAAGTTTATCAAATTTGAATAAAAAGTTCATCATATTTGAAATAAAGTTCATCAAATTGAAAAACGTTCATCCAATTTGAAAATAAGTTCATCAATTTTGGAATAAGTTCATCGGTTTAAAAAAAATCATCATCTCGAGAAAAAAGTTCAAAATTTAAAGAAAGTTCATGAATTTTGAAAAAATGCACAAATTTGAAAAAGTACATCATAGTGGAAAAAAAGTTCATCGAATTTGAAAATAAAGTTCAATGTTTTAAAAAGTTCATCCAATTTGAAAATAAGTTCATCAATTTTGAAAAAGGTTCACCGATTTTGAAAAACATTTCATCTAATTGAGAAAAAAATCTTCAATTTTGGAAAAAGTTCATAAAAACCATAAAAAGTTCATCAAATTCAAAAAAGTTCATCCATTTTGAGAAAAGGTTCATGCTATTTGGGAAATGTTCATCGATTTGGAAAAGAAACTTTACGAATTTGAAAAAAAAACTTATTTAAGAAAAGAAAAAAGCAAAAAGAAAGAGAAAGAAAAAGCAAAAACCTAATAAAAACGTTCGGAAAATGACAAGCAAGCCTGGAAAGAAAAACCGCGAACTAAACGAACAAATAAAAGGATAAGAAAAAAGAAATTATGTGTGAGTGGGTGAGGTAGCCTAGTTAGTGATTGTTGTTGTACCTTTGAACAGAGAGGTTGTTGGTTCGAACCTGATTACCACACCTTCTTTGCTTTTAAACTGCAAAAAGAGAAGGGATATGTGGGCCGGCCCAGAGTGCAGCGAGCGGGGTGTGCTGCAAGTATCCATTAGTATAATGGGCGCCTGCAGCGCTAAATAGGATCTGCTAGACGGGGCAACGTCTCGCATGAGCGAGATGTAGCACCCACAAGAAATTCCGATGTCTCAATACAAGCCGAACCTCAGGCCCAGAATAGAAGAACATGCATGCACAGTAATAGATTTGACTAAAAAATGTTTTCGGTGAAAGATGAAACAAAATGTAACAGAAAGAAAAGCACAGATTGAAATGCATGCAAGCAAATGACAACAGATGCGACTGAAAAGAAGAAAAATTGCCTAAGTTGGTCTCAGTCTATAAAGCATGTACTATCCACTCGTCGCCGAAAAGCAAATATTTTTCACTGTAGCTTAAATGTATTGGATCAACATATCACACAGATTTGGTCGACCCACCATCCACAAGCTATGTTTTCATAGATGTGCTATAAGACATTTGGTCCAACACTGCCATGGATTCACCAAGGACTCTCTGATGAATACATCATCACGATCACTCCAACTAGCACGTTAGCAGGTTTGTGTGTTGCCAGCTCCGACATGCGCCGTAAGGTGGATTACTTGCGGAGACGTACTCCTAGATCATATAATTAGTCTTTTGCGTCCCCTTCCTACCTTCTATTTCCATTGTGGCCACTTCATTCACTGTTTTCATTATGGGACCACATGGTTTGGTTCACTCAAATATCTCATGAGAAGTCTCCATCACTTGCTTACCTAATTACACTAATAACATGTGTCCGCTAGCTATGGCTGGGAAGGTGAATGATTCAAGAGCACTTCAATTATCACTTGGAAAATAGGCACACCATTTTATAGCAAATTGCTGGTGCGTTTTGAGTACCACCAGCTCATCCAGGTTCTGCTCTGTTTCACCAGCCAACATATCTTGTGTGAAGATGCAAAGCGTGTGTGCTTTTTTGTGTGGAAGAAGCAAAACTTGTGTGCTTGCATTTCTCTTCATGTGATTCCTTGGGGTTTGCTTTGATCATTTTGTTTCCCTTTTAGTACATGTATATTACTTTCAGGGTTGTCTTTTTTCAAAAAGGAGATCGAAATCTTCGCCCCCAGCATCATTGCGATGCACACAAGCATTTTATTTGTTACTCCCTTTGTCTCATATTAAGTGTCGCTCAAACGGATCTATCAGCTGCAACCACCATTCAGCTATTACAAGATTTGAAACAAAGTGTAAGTTCATATAGTGCCACCCCTTGTTGGTTTTAGAGTATTGACGACAAACTTGGTTGAGGAACTGATGTGTTTGTGAGATTCACAGGAGAACACAGGTAGAAGTTCCAATTGATTTGGTTTTACCCATCAAAGATGACCCCTAAAAAAATAATGGTTGTTCACGAATACACTCATGTTGAAGACAATGGTACGCGAAGATTATCGCTTGAAGACAATGGGGGCACGAAGACGTAGTATTTTGGTAGTTTCATTTTCTTTTTTCCTCAGTCATAGGAACCAACACATTGTTAAGCGGGGTCGAGATAAACAAAGTCAGAAAATTGATGTGATGCTCAACCTAAAATCCTATGTCTTCGAGCGAAGACAATGAGAGAGGAACCTCTTTCAGAGTTGGTTGAGTCAGCTTTACTTGGAGCCCAAGTCAACCTGCTGCGTGTGTTTGAAATCCGATCGTTGGAAAATTGTCGGTTGTCCACTGACCAGGGTCATATCGGACATATCACGTCGGGCTGTCTCCTCGCTATAAGTAGCCCATCCCCTCCACCATAAATTGGTGGCTGACCCAAATTAGTGGACAACTTTTGTCATTTGAGAGCAACCCACCTCCGAAGCCTTTGAGTGAGAATCCTTGCGAGGAAAAAACCCAAAACACCAAGAGCCCAAAGTGTCTGAGCATCACTGAAGCCTCTCTATACTGCGTGAACTGCAAACTTGTTACACTTGAAGACTGTGATCTTCCAGTCAGTTAGGGGTCGCGTTCTGAGCATCCAAGAGTCATTGTGGATTGCAAGTGAACAAAGTCTGTGAAGGTTTGGAAGTCTCCTTTAAAGACTTACTCATACGTCTCCAACGTTTCTATAATTTTTTATTGTTCCATGCTGTTATATTATCATTCTTGAATGTTTTACAATCATTATATAGCAACTTTATATCATTTTTGGGACTAACCTATTGACATAGTGCCCAGTGCTAGTTGTTGTTTTTTGCTTGTTTTTACTTCGCAGAAAATCAATAGCAAACGGAGTCCAAACACAGCAAAACTTTTTGGTGATTTTTTCTGGACCAGAAGACACATGTTGGGCCAAGAAAGTACCTGAGGGATGCTCCGAGGGGAGCACAACACACCAGGGCGCCCCTGGGGGCCCAGGCGCTCCCAGGTGGGTTGTGCCCACCTCGGTGGCCTCATGCACTGCCTCTTTGCTCTATAAATACCCCAATATTCCAGAAACCCTAGGGGAGTCGAAGAAAATCAAGCCAGCTGCCACAAGTTCCAAAACCAACAGATCCAATCTAGACACCATCACGGAGGGGTTGATCATCCTCCTTGGCGCCTCTCCGATGATGTGTGAGTAGTTCATTGTAGACCTACGGGTCTGTAGTTAGTAGCTAGATGGCTTCCTCTATCTCTCTTTTGATTCTCAATACAATGGTCTCTCTCTTGATGATGTGTTTGTTGGGATCCGATGAACTTTGAGTTTATGATCAGATCTATGTTTTTATCCATGAAAGTTATTTGAGTCTTTTGATCTCTTATATGCATGATTACTTATAGCCTCGTATTTCTTCTTTGAATCTTTGGTTTAGTTAGGCCAACTAGATCAATTTTTCTTGCCATGGGAAGAGGTGCTTTGTGATGGGTTCGATCTTACGGTGCTTGATCCCAGTGACAGAAGGGGAACCGACACGTATGTATCGTTGCTATTAAGGATTACAAGATGGGGCCTGTTTCTACATAAATAGATCTTGTCTACATCATGTTATCATTCTTATTGCATCACTCCGTTTCTCCATGAACTTAATACACTAGATGCATGCTAGATAGCGGTCGATGTGTGGAGTAATAGTAGTAGAGGCTGGCAGGAGTCGGTCTACTAATCTTGGATGTGATTCCTATGTAATGATCATTGCCTGGATATCGTCATGATTATTTCAAGTTCTATCAATTGCCCAACAGTAATTTGTTTACCCACCGTATGCTATTTTTCTCGAGAGAAGCCACTAGTGAAATCTAGTGCCCCCGGGTCTCTTCTTTATTATATTTGCCTTCGCGATCTATTTTTATTCACTTTTATTTTTAGATCTATTAATCAAAAAATACAAAATTGTATTGCTGTAATTTTTATTTATTTATTTTATCTCACGTTCCTGCAAGATCTATTTGTCCAATCTACTACAATTTTACCTATTGTTTTACCCGTGAGGGATTAACAATCCCTCTCTTACGTCGGGTTGTAAGTATTTGTTCTTTGTGTGCAGGAGTTGTTTACGTGGTGTTGTGTGGTTCTCCTACTGGTTCGATAACCTTGGTCTCATCACTAAGGGAAATATCTACTGTAGCTGTGCTGCATCATCCCTTCCTCTTTAGGGAAATACTGACGTAGTTCAAGCCGCATCAAAAGGAATTTCTGGCACCGTTGCCGGGGAGACATCACCAACATCTACCAGGTTCCTAATCACAAATCTCATCTCCTTGCAATTTACATTATTTTCCATTTGCCTCTCATTTTTCTCTCCCCCACTTCACAAAAAATTGCCATTTTATTCGCCCTCTTTTTCGTTCGCCGTTTTCTCGTCAGATCTATCTTTTTGGTTGCAACCTTGTTTGCTACCTTTGCTTGTGTTACCATGTGCCTTCTATTTGCTTGCATCTTCGCTAGCTAAAAATCTATTGATATGGAACCTCATCCGCTTGCTAATCTTTTCAAAAGATCTGATTATGTTGAACCAATTGCTAGTGAGTTGAGTGCACTTGATTATCTTTATGAAGTTTTGCTTGAGATTCATGAATCTGAAATTTGTGATGAAGTGTGAAACGAAGGAATTTATAAAGTGATTCACGATAGCTCCTTGAATAAAAAGCATGATTGCAATGAGATTATTATAAATTCTATTAATTTCAGTTGTGCTATTAATATGCAAAACCCCAAGCTTGGGGATGCTTGTTTTGTTATGTCCACTACTTATTGCAATGATCATGATTGGGGTGATAACGATTCGTATGATCTTGAAAATTTACTTAAGCCTCATGATGAATATGATATTGATGATAGTGTTTGGAATAATATTGAAAGTGGGTTTGGAAGAGTGCCAACTCTAGGTGAAAATAATCCCACAAATTTGGAGAGTGTTCAATCTTATGAAGTTTTTGATAAAAGTGGGCTTGGAGAGGTCATGATTTTATTTGATGATAATCCCACTGTCTTGGAGGATTATAAAACCTTTATGCATGTGGATCATGGAGAGAAAATTTTATATGATAGCTATATTGTTGAATTTGATTATGATCTCACATGTAATTATTATGAGAGAGGAAAATATTGTGGTGGAAATTTTTATGTTACTAAATTACCACTCGTTATGTTGAGATCGTCAATGTTTTATTCTTCTACCTTGCATATGCTAGAGATTTCTTCTCTTGATAATTTGTTTGTTTATAAAATGCCTATGCATAGGAAGTATGTTAGAATTAAATGTGTTTTCACATGTTACATGATACTCTCTTCGTGTTTTAATTACTATCTTTCATGTGAGCATCATTGGAATCTTATGCCTAGCTAGGGCGTAAAACGATAGCGCTTATTGGGAGACAACCCAATTAAAAAAATTATTTTTGTCCTTTTCTTTCTGTTCTTGAGTGTTTGCATAGTTATGCTACTGTTATGATTGTGTTTTTTGTGTTTTAATTAGTGTTTGTGCCAAGCAAAGCCTTTGAGATCATGTTGGGTGATATATAGTTGATTTGGTCTTGCTGAAAACCAGAAACTTTTGCGCTCATGTAAATAATTCTCATTTTTAACAGAAGTGTGATAAAATACTGATTCATTTTGCAGAAGATTAATATACAAATTTCTCACGTTGTTCTAATGTTTCAGAATTTTTGGAGTTATAAAAGTATTCGAAATATTCAGATTGCTACAGACTATTCTGTTTTTGACAGATTCTGTTTTCTTTGTGGTGTGTGCTTGTTTTGATGATTCTATGGTTTCCTTTGAAGAGTTTTTGCCATAGAAAAGTTGGAATACAGTAGATATAATGCAAAAATAAAATATGAATGGATTTGCAACAGTACTTATAGTAGTGATTTGTTTTCTTATACTAACGGATCTCACGAAGGTTTTGTTGAGTTTTGTGTGATTGAAGTTCTCAAGTTTTGGGTGAGATCGCGATGGATGAAGGAATAAGAATTAGCAAAAGCCTAAGCTTCAGGATGCCCGAGGCACCCCAAGATAATATTGAAGAAGTATCAAGCAACTAAGCTTGGGGATGCCCCCGAGTGGCATCCCCTCTTTCTTCTAACAACCATCGGTATTTTACTTGGAACTATATTCTTATTCATCACATACTATGAGTTTAGCTTGGAGCGTCTTGTATGATATGAGTCTTTGTTTGTTTTTATTTTTAATTTTTAATAAGCTTCCTTGTTGTACACCTATTTTGGAGAGCCAAATTATGCTATGCATGCTCCTATGCTTCACTTAAATTTTTAGAGCCTTGGAATTGCTCTAGTGCTTCACTTATATCTTTTTGAGCACGGTGTGCTTTGTTATCTTTGAAGAAATTCTCTCATGCTTCACTTAGATTAATTTGAGAGAAAGAAGTATGATGCTGATGTTATTCACTTATATTTGTTTGAGCTTATTAAAAGCAACAAATGAAATTAGTTCCAAAGTGATAAATATCCAAGGAGGATATAATAAAAACTTTCATGAAGATCATTGGAAAAAATAAACTTGATTCTTTGTAATAGTTTTGAGATATGTTGATAGTGATATGTGAGTCATGTTGATGAGTAATTATGCTTTAGTAAGAATAAGTGTGTTAAGGTTTGTGATTCCCTATGCAAGCACGAAAGTCAATAGTTATGCAATGAAATTACATCCTACTTGTGGTGCATTATTCGGTCCTAGGTATGCTTAATGCTCGCTTATGAGATTTTTCGTTACTTGGTTGGATGCTTCTCAATCTTTTGCTAGCCTTCATTTGACTAAGTGTCGGATTCAGGGCTCCGCAGACCCTTGAGAGGTTCGAACTCTGGGGTACGCACGAAGGACTCTCTCTCTCCACCTCGCCTACCAAATGATCCCACGGCCTAGCTCGACGAACCCGAAGAACACGAGATACAGAGATTTATACTGGTTCGGGCCACCATGTGGTGTAATACCCTACTCTAGTGTGGTGGTGGTGGATTGCCTCGTGGGCGGAGGATGAACTAGTACAATGGGCGGACAGCCTCCGGAGGAGAGGTGTTCTTGAGCTCTATGAGCTAGTGAGGATGGTCTTGGTGGAATGGATCCGGTCCAAGATCAGTTCATCCAAGATCCGTTCATCCGTTCCTATGGTGGTGGCTAGTACTATTTATAGAGGCCCCGGTCCTCTTCCAAAATATAGTCGGGAAGGGATCCTACAACGGCCAATTTTGAAGGGAGACAACTTGTACATGTTGGGGAACATAGTAATTTCAAAATATTCCTATGCACACGCAAGATCATGGTGATGCATAGCAACGAGAGGGGAGAGTGTCATCCACGTACCCTCGTATACCGTAAGCGGAAGCATTATGACAACGCGGTTGATGTAGTCGTACCTCTTCACGATCCGACCGATCCAAGTACTGAACGCACGGCACCTCCGAGTTCTGCACACGTTCAGCTCGGTGACGTCCCGCGAACTCACGATCCAGTAGAGCTTCGCAGGAGAGTTCCGTCAGCACGACGGTGTGATGATGGTGATGATGATGCTACCGACGCAGGGCTTCGCCTAAGCACCGCTACGATATGACCGAGGTGGATTATGGTGGAGGGGGGCACCGCACACTCCTAAAAGATCAATGATCAACTTGTGTGTCTATGGGGTGCCCCCACCCCCGTATATAAAGGAGTGGAGGAGGGGGACGGCCAGCCCTCTCTATTGCGCGCCCTAGGGGAGTCCTACTCCCACCGGGAGTAGGATTCCCCTTCTCCTAGTAGAACTAGGAGCCCTTCCAAGTAGTAGGAGTAGGAGAGAAGGAAAGGGAAAAGAGAAGAGAAGGAAGGAGGGGGCGCCGCCCCTCCCCCTAGTCCAATTCGGACTAAGCCTTGGGGGGCACGCATCCTCCCCTCCCTATTTCCCCTAAAGCCCGATAAGGCCCATATACTCCCCGGGGAATTCCCATAACTCTCCGGTACTCCGAAAAATACCCGAATCACTCGGAACCTTTCTGATGTCCGAATATAGTCGTCAAATATATCGATCTTTATGTATCGACCATTTCGAGACTCCTCGTCATGTCCCCGATCTCATCCGGGACTCCGAACTACCTTCGGTACATCAAAACACATAAACTCATAATACCGATCGTCACCGAACGTTAAGCGTGCGGACCCTACGGGTTCGAGAACTATGTAGACATGACCGAGACACATCTTCGGTCAATAACCAATAGCGGAACCTGGATGCTCATATTGGCTCCTACATATTCTACGAAGATCTTTATCGGTCAAACCACATAACAACATACGTTGTTCCCTTTTTCATCGGTATGTTACTTGCCCCAGATTCGATCGTCGGTATCTCAATACCTAGTTCAATCTTGTTACCGCCAAGTCTCTTTACTCGTTCCGTAATACATCATCCTGCAACTAACTCATTAGCTGCATTGCTTGCAAGGCTTATAGTGATGTGCATTACCGAGAGGGCCCAGAGATACCTCTCCGACAAACGGAGTGACAAATCCTAATCTCGATCTATGCCAACCCAACAAGTACCATCAGAGACATCTATAGAGCACCTTTATAATCACCCAGTTACGTTGTGACGTTTGGTAGCACACAAAGTGTTCCTCCGGTATTCGGGAGTTGCATAATCTCATAGTCATAGGAACATGTATAAGTCATGAAGAAAGCAATAGCAACATACTAAATGATCAAGTGCTAAGCTAACGGAATGGGTCAAGTCAATCACATCATTCTCTAATGATGTGATCCCGTTAATCAAATGACAACTCATGTCTATGGCTAGGAAACTTAACCATCTTTGATTCAATGAGCTAGTCAAGTAGAGGCATACTAGTGACACTCTGTTTGTCTATGTATTCACACAAGTACTAAGTTTCCGGTTAATACAATTCTAGCATGAATAATAAACATTTATCATTATATAAGGAAATATAAATAACAACTTTATTATTGCCTCTAGGGCATATTTCCTTCAGTCTCCCACTTGCACTAGAGTCAATAATCTAGTTCACATCGCCATGTGATTTAACACCAATAGTTCACATCACCATGTGATTAATATCCATAGTTCACATCGCCATGTGGCCCACACTCAAAGGGTTTACTAGAGTCAGTAATCTAGTTCACATCGCCATGTGATTAACACCCAAAGAGTACTAAGGTGTGATCATGTTTTTCTTGTGAGAGAAGTTTAGTCAACGGGTCTGCCAAATTCAGATCCATATGTATTTTGCAAATTTCTATGTCTACAATGTTTTGCACGGAGCTACTTTAGCTAATTGCTCCCACTTTCAATATGTATCCAGATTGAGACTTAGAGTCATCTGGATTAGTGTCAAAACTTGCATCGACGTAACCCTTTACGATGAACCTTTTGTCACCTCCATAATCGAGAAACATATCCTTATTCCACTAAGGATATTTTTTACCGCTGTTCAGTGATCTACTCCTAGATTACTATTGTACTCCCTTGCCAAACTCAGTATAGGGTATACAATAGATCTGGTACACAGCATGGCATACTTTATAGAACCTATGGCTGAGGCATAGGGAATGACTTTCATTCTCTTTCTATCTTCTGCCGTGGTCAGGCTTTGAGTCTTACTCAATTTCGCACCTTGTAACACAGGCAAGAACTCTTTCTTTGACTGTTCTGTTTTGAACTACTTCAAAATCTTGTCAAGGTATGTACTAATTGGAAAACTTATCAAGCGTCTTGATCTATCTCTATAGATCTTGATGCTCAATATGTAAGCAGCTTCACCGAGGTCTTTCTTTGAAAAACTCCTTTCAAATACTCCTTTATGCTTTCCAGAAAAAATCTACATTATTTCCGATCATCAATATGTCATTCACATATACTTATCAGAAATGTTGTAGTGCTCCCACTCACTTTCTTGTAAATACAGGCTTCACCGCAAGTCTGTATAAAACTATATGCTTTGATCAACTTATCAAAGTGTATATTCCAACTCTGAGATGCTTGCACCAGTCCATAGATGGATCGTTGGAGCTTGCACACTTTGTTAGCACATTTTGGATTGACAAAACCTTCTTGTTGTATCATATACAACTCTTCTTTAAGAAATCCATTAAGGAATGCAGTTTTGACATCCATTTGCCAGATTTCATCAAATGTGGCAATTGCTAACATGATTCGGACAGACTTAAGCATCACTACGAGTGAGAAAATCTCATCATAGTCAACACCTTGATCTTGT
The DNA here is from genome assembly GCF_018294505.1 of Triticum aestivum. Lineage (NCBI taxonomy): Eukaryota > Viridiplantae > Streptophyta > Magnoliopsida > Poales > Poaceae > Triticum > Triticum aestivum. The sequence continues at coordinate 505,415,672 of NC_057814.1, forward strand.
CGAAAACCTTTTTGCGACAATTCGAGATTTGTAGATAGTAACACTACTATCAACGTTCGTCTTCCTCTTGAAGATCCATTTATTCTTAATGGCTTGCCGATCATCGGGCAAGTCAACCAAAGTCCATACTTTGTTCTCATACATGGATCCCATCTCAGATTTCACGGCCTTAAACCATTTTGTGGAATCTGGGCTCATCATCGCTTCCTCATATTTCATACCTACAGAACAGGATTACCGTACCACTCTGGTGCGGATCTTACTTTGGTTGACCTACGAGGTTCAGTAGTAACTTGATCTGAAGTTTCATGATCATCATCATTAACTTCCTTACTAATTGGTGTAGGCATCACTTGAACTGATTTCTGTGATGAACTACTTTCCAATTCGGGAGAAGGTACAATTACCTCATCAAGTTCTACTTTCCTCCCACTCACTTCCTTCGAGAGAAACTCCTTCTCTAGAAACGATCCACTCTCAGCAAAAAAGATCTTGCCTTAGGATCTGTGATAGAAGATGTACCCAATAGTTTTCTTTTTGGGTATCCTATGAAGATGTACTTCTCCGATTTGGGTTCGAGCTTATCATGTTGAAACTTTTTCACATAAGCATCACAGCCCCAAACTTTAAGAAACGACAACTTAGGTTTCTTGCTAAACCACAGTTCATATGGTGTCGTCTCAACGGATTTAGATGGTTCCCTATTTAACGTGAATGCAGCTGTCTCTAATGCATAAGCCCAAAACGATAGTGGTAAATCGGTAAGAGACATCATAGATTGCACCATATCTAATAAAGTACAGTTATGACGTTCGGACACACCATTATACTGTGGTGTTCCAGGTGGCGTGAGTAGTGTAACTATTTCACATTGTTTTAACAAAAGGCCAAACTCGTAACTCAAATATTTTACCTCTGCGATCATATCGTAGAAACTTTTATTTTCTTGTTACGATGATTCTCCACTTTACTCTGAAATTCTTTGAACTTTTCAAATATTTCAGACTTATGTTTCATCAAGTAGATATACCCATATCTGCTCAAATCATCTGTGAAGGTCAGAAAATAACGATACATGCCGCGAGCCTCAACACTTGTCGGACCGCATACATCAGTATGTGTTATTTCCAACAAGTCTGTTACTCGCTCCATAGTTCCGGAGAACGGAGTCTTAGTCATCTTGCCCATGAGGCATGGTTCGCAAGCATCAAGTGATTCATAATCAAATGATTCCAAAAGCCCATCAGTATGGAGTTTCTTCGTGCGCTTTACACCAATATGACCTAAACGGCAGTGCCACAAATAAGTTGCACTATCATTATTAACTTTGCATCTTTTGGCTTCAATATTATGAATATGTGTATCACTACCACCGAGATCCAACGAACCATTTTCATTGGGTGTATGACCATAGAAGGTTTTATTCATGTAAACAGAACAACAATTATTCTGTAACTTAATGAATAACCGTATTGCAATAAACATGATCAAATCATATTCATGCTCAACGCAAACACCAAATAACATTTATTTAGGTTCAACACTAATCCCAAAAGTATAGGGAGTGTGAGATGATGATCATATCAATCTTGGAACCACTTCCAACACACATCGTCACTTCACCCTTAACTAGTCTCTGTTCATTCTGCAACTCCCGTTTCGAATTACTAATCTTAGCAACTGAACTAGTATCAAATACTGAGGGGTTGCTATAAACACTAGTAAAGTACACATCAATAAAATGTATATCAAATATACCTTTGTTCACTTTGCCATCCTTCTTATCCGCCAAATACTTGGGGCAGTTCTGCTTCAAGTGACCAGTCCCTTTGGAGTAGAAACACTTAGTCTCAGGCTTAGGTCCAGACTTGGGCTTCTTCACTTGATCATCAACTTGCTTGCCGTTCTTCTTGAAGTTCCCCTTCTTCTCTTTGCCCTTTTCTTGAAACTAGTGGTCTTGTCAACCATCAACACTTGATGCCTTTATTGATTTCTACCTTCGCCGATTTTAGCATCGCAAAGAGCTTGGGAATTGTTTTTGCCATCCCTTGCATATTATAGTTCATCACGAAGTTCTAGTAACTTGGTGATAATGACTAGCAAACTTTGTCAATTACTATCTTATCTGGAAGATTAACTCCCACTTGATGCAAGCAATTGTAGTACCCACACAATCTGAGTACATGCTCACTGGTTGAGCTATTCTCCTCCATCTTGTAGGCAAAGTACTGTCAGAGGTCTCATACCTCTCGACACGAGCATGAGTATAAAATACCAATTTCAACTCTTGGAACATCTTACAAGCTCCGTGGCGTTCAAAACATTTTTGAAGTCCCGGTTCAAAGCCGTAAAGCATGGTGCACTAAACTATCAAGTAGTCATCATACCGAGCTTTGTCAAACGTTCATAACGTCTGCATTTGCTCCTGCAATCGATATGTCACCTAGCGGTGCAACAAGGACATAATTCTTCTGTGCAGCAATGACGATAATCCTCAGATCACGGATCCAATCCGTATCATTGCTACTAATATCTTTCAACTTAGTTTTCTCTAGGAACATATCAAAAAATTAAACAGGGGAGCTAAATGCGAGCTATTGATCTACAACATAGATATGCCAATACTACCAGGACTAAGTTCATGATAAATTAAAGTTCAATTAATCATATTACCTAAGAACTCCCACTTAGATAGACATCCCTCTAATCATCTAAGTGATCACGTGATCCATATCAACTAAACCATAACCAATCATCACGTGAGATGGAGTAGTTTTGAATGGTGAACATCACTATGTTGATCATATCTACTATACGATTCACACTCGACCTTTCGGTCTCAGTGTTCCGAGGCCATATCTGCATATGCTAGTCTCATCAAGTTTAACCCGAGTATTCTGCGTGTGCAAAACTGTCTTACACCGTTGTAGATGAACGTTGAGCTTATCACACCCGATCATCACGTGGTGTCTCGGCACGACGAACTTTGGCAACGGTGCATACTCAGGGAGAACACTTTTACCTTGAAATTTAGTGAGAGATCATCTTATAATGCTACCGTCAAACAAAGCAGAATAAGATGCATAAAGGATAAACATCACATGCAATCAATATAAGTGATATGATATGGCCATCATCATCTTGTGCCTTTGATCTCCATCTCCAAAGCACCGTCATGATCACCATCGTCACCGGCGCGAAACCTTGATCTCCATCGTAACATCGTTGTCGTCTCGCCAACTATTGCTTCTACGACTATCGCTACTGCTTAGTGATAAAGTAAAGCAACTACAGGGCGATTGCATTTCATACAATAAAGCGACAACCATATGGCTCCTGCCAGTTGCCGATAACTCCGTTACAAAACAGGATCATCTCATACAATAAAATATAGCATCATGTCTTGACCATATCACATCACAACATGCCATGCAAAAACAAGTTAGACGTCCTCTACTTTGTTGTTGCAAGTTTTACGTGGTTGCTACGGGCTGAGCAAGAACCGTTCTTACCTACGCATAAAAACCACAATGATAGTTCGTCAAGTTAGTGATGTTTTAACCTTCTCAAGGACCGGGCATAGTCACACTCGGTTCAACTAAAGTTGGAGAAACTGACACCCGCCAGCCACCTGTGTCGCGTTGGTAGAACCAGTCTCGCGTAAGCATACGCGTAATGTTGGTCCGGGCCGCTTCATCCAACAATACCGCCGAACCAAAGTATGACATGCTGGTAAGCAGTATGACTTGTATCGCCCACAACCCACTTGTGTTCTACCCGTGCATATAACATCTATGCATAAACCTGGCTCGGATACCACTGTTGGGGAACGTAGTAATTTCAAAATATTCCTACGCACACGAAAGATCATGGTGATGCATAGCAACAAGAGGGAAGAGTGTCGTCCACGTACCCTCGTAGACCATAAGCGGAAGCATTATGATAGCGCGGTTGATGTAGTTGTACCTCTTCACGATCCGACCGATCCAAGTACCGAACGCACGGCACCTCCGAGTTCTGCACACGTTCAGCTTGGTGACGTCCCGCGAACTCACGATCCAGTAGATCTTCGCAGGAGAGTTCCGTCGGCACGACGGTGTGATGACGGTGATGATGATGCTACCGACGCAGGGCTTCGCCTAAGCACCGCTACGATATGACCGAGGTGGATTATGGTGGAGGGGGGCACCGCACACGGCTAAAAGATCAATGATCAACTTGTGTGTCTATGGGGCGCCCCCTCCCCGTATATACAGGAGTGGAGGAAGGGGAGGGCCGGCCCTCTCTATGGCGCGCCCTAGGGGAGTCCTACTCCCACCGGGAGTAGGATTCCCCTTTTCCTAGTAGAACTAGGAGCCCTTCCAAGTAGTAGGAGTAGGAGAGAAGGAAAGGGAAAAGAGAAGAGAAGGAAGGAGGGGGCGCCGCCCCTCCCCCTAGTCCAATTCGGACTAAGCCTTGGGGGGCGTGCAACCTCCCCTCTTTCTTAAATGGTGCTTCAAGGGATCCTACATCATCATCTATTGCTTTATGCCTTATGGCTAAGGCTTCAAAGGTATCTCCTACTTTGAACGCCAATATGTCTCTTGATGATGATGTTAATGCTAATGATGATGAGGATAATGATGAAGAGAATGATAATGTTGCCTCCTTAAAAATTAAGGGGGAAATGGTATTTAAAGCTCTTCATAAAAATAAAATTGCTCGTTCCAACTTCATGGAAATCATGTCCATTTCCATTGAGGGCAAGAATTATATTGAGGAGTTGGAATCTCATCTTGAGGAGCATGAGGTTACCATTGAGAAAATGGAAGGTCATGAGCGTGATTACGCTAATGAGATTGCAGACCTCTCTCAAGCTCTTGAACTTGAACAAACCACCAAGGAAACTCTTGAGGAGACTTTTGCTCTAGAACTATCTAGAGTGAAGGCTTTGGCCACCTCGAAAATGGCTCAAGGGTCATTAAGAGTGAGCTCATCAAACTCACCGAGTCTCATGCACAGCTTAAAGCTTCATATTCAAAACAGCTTGCCAACTTGCCTTCTTGATAACCGACAAGTATAGGGGATCAATTGTAGCCTCTTTCAAAAATTAAGAGTGTCGAACCCAACGAGGAGCTAAAGGTAGAACAAATATTCCCTCAAGTTCTATCGACCACCGATAAAACTCTACGCACGCTTAACGTTCGGTTTACCTAGAACAAGTATGAAACTAGAAGTACTTTGTAGGTGTTTTTGGATAGGTTTGCAAGATAATGAAGAGCGCGTAAATAAAAGTAGGGGCTGTTTAGATAAATACACAACTAAATTAGTTTTAGTAGAGAGCTTTTTGTCACGAGAAAGTTATTTGTCCCTAGGCAATCGATAACTAGACCGGTAATCGTTATTGCAATTTTATTTGAGGGAGAGGCATAAGCTAACATACTTTCTCTTCTTGGATCATATGCACTTATGAGTGGAACTCTAGCAAGCGTCCGCAACTACTAAAGATCATTAAGGTAAAACCCAACCATAGCATTATAAGGCATCAAGTCCTCTTTACTCCCATACGCAAAAAACCTACCTACTCGGGCATGTGCTTCTGTCACTCACGCCACCCACCATAAGCAAATCATGAACATATTGCAAACCCTACAGCGGGGATCCCTCATGATTGCGCGACACGGAGAGCACCATAGGACAGCACCAATAATAAAACATGCAACTCAAACCAATCACGATCATCAATTAACCCATAGGACAAAACAGATCTACTCAAACATCATAGGATAGCCATAGATCATTGGGAAATAATATATAGCATTGAGAACCATGTTTAAGTAGAGATTACAGCAGGTAAAAGAGGGGTTACACCGCTGCATAGAGGGAGGAAGATTTGGTGATGACGGCAGTGAAGTTGTTGGTGTAGATTGCGGTGACGATGATGGCCCCGGCGGCACTCCGGTGCCACCGAAAGCGAGGGGGAGAGAGCCCCCCTCCTTCTTCTTATTCCTTGACCTTCTCCCTAGGTGGGAGATGGGTTTCCCCTCTGGTCCATGGTCTCCATGGCATGGGAGGGGCGAGAGCCCCTCCGAGATTGGATCTGTCTCTCTGTTTCTGCGCTCCCTGATTATGCCCTTTCACCGTTTCTTAAATTCCCGGAGATCCGTAACTCCGACTGGGCTGAATTTTGGACACGATCTCTATCCGGATATTAGCTTTCTTGCGGTGAAAGAAGGGCAACAACCTCCTTACGGGGTGGCCACGAGGGCCCAGGGCGCGCCTGACCCCCAGGGGCACGCCCCCTGCCTCGTGGCCCCCTCGGGTTTCGTATCGCGTTGATTCTTCATCCCAAAAATCACATATATTCCAAAAAAAATCTCTGTCAGTTTTTATCCCGTTTGGACTCCGTTTGATATGGATTTTCTGTGAAACAAAAAACATGCAACAAACAGGAACTGGCACTGGGCACTGGATCAATATGTTAGTCCCAAAAATAGTATAAAAAGTTGCCAAAAGTATATGAAAGTTGTATAATATTGGCATGGAACAATAAAAAATTATAGATACGACGGAGATGTATCAGCATCCCCAAGCTTAATTCCTGCTCGTCCTCAAGTAGGTAAATGATAAAAAGATAATTTTTTATGTGGAATGCTACCTAGCATAATCTTGATCACATAATCTATGGCATGAATATTAAGACACGAGTGATTCAAAGCAATAGTCTATCATTTGACATTAAGACAATAATACTTCAAGCATACTAACCAAGCAATTATGTCCTCTCAAAATAACATAGCCAAAGAAAGCTCATCCCTACAAAATCATATAGTGTGGCCATGCTTCATTTTCGTCACACAAAATGCTCCCGCCATGCACAACCCCGATGACAAGCCGAGCAATTGGTTCACACTTTTTAACGCACTTCAGCCTTTTCAACCCTCACGCAATACATGAGTGCAAACCATGGATATAGCACTATGGGTGAAATAGTATATGATGATGGAGGTTGTGTGAGAAGACTAAAAAAGGATAAAGTCTCACATCGACGCGGCTAATCAACGGGCTATGGAGATGCCCATCAATTGATGTCAATGTGAGGAGTAGGGATTGCCATGCAACGAATACACTAAGAGTTATAAGTGTATGAGAGCTCAAACTGGAAACTAAGTGGGTGTGCATCCAACTTGCTTGCTCATGAAGACCTCGGGCATTTGAGGAAGCCCATCATCGGAATATACAAGCCAAGTTCTATAATGAAAATTCCCACTAGTATATGAAAGTGATAACTCAAGAGACTCTCTATATGAAGAACATGGTGTTACTCTGAAGCACAAGTGTGGTAAAAGGATAGTAACATTGCCCCTTCTCTCTTTTTCTCTCATTTTTTTGTTTTTTTTGGTGGGCTTCTTTGGCCTCTTTTTTATTTGGGCTTCTTTGGCCTCTTTTATTTTTTTAAAGTCCGGAGTCTCATCCCGAATTGTGGGGGAATCATAGTCTCCATCATCCTTTCCTCACTGGGGCAATGCTCTAAATGATGATCATCACACTTCTATTTACTTACAACTCAATATCACAAATCGATACTAGAACAAAGATATTACTCTATATGAATGCCTCCGGCGGTGTACCGGGATGTGCAATGATCTAGCGTAGCAATGACATCAAAAAATGGACAAGCCATGAAAACATCACGCTAGCTATCTTACGATCATGCAAAGCAATATGGCAATAAATGCTCAAGTCATGTATATGATGATGATGGAAGTTGCATGGCAATATATCTCGGAATGGCTATGGAAATGCCATGATAGGTAGGTATGGTGGCTGTTTTGAGGAAGATATAAGGAGGTTTATATGCGATAGAGTGTATCGTATCATGGGGTTTGGATGCACCTGCGAAATTTGCACCAACTCTCGAGGTGAGAAAGGGCAATGCACGATACCGAAGAGGCTAGCAATGATGGAAGGGTGAGAGTGCGTATAATCCATGGACTCACATTAGTCATAAAGAACTCATATACTTATTGCAAAAGTTTATTAGCCCTCGAAGCAAAGTACTACTACGCATGCCCCTAGGGGGGATAGATTGGTAGAAAAAGACCATCGCTCGTCCCCGACCGCCACTCATAAGGAAAGCAATCAAAGAACACCCCATGCTTCAAATTTGTCACACAACGTTTACCATACGTGCATGCTATGGGACTTGCAAACCTCAACACAAGTATTTCTCAATTTCACAATTACTCAACTAGCATGACTCTAATATCACCACCTTTATATCGCAAAACTATTGCAAGGAATCAAACATATCATATTCAGTGATCTACAAGTTTTATGTAGGATTTTATGACTAACCATGTGAATGACCAATTCCTGTCAACTCTCTAAATAGATATAAGTGAAGCAAGAGAGTTTTCATTCTTTCTACAAAAGATATATATGCCCACGCTCTAACAAATATAAGTGAAGCAAAAGAGCATTCTTCAAATGGCGGTTTTCTATGTGATGGGAAACATGAAATCCAAACTTCAAATGATATAAGTGAAGCACATGAAGCATTCTATAAAGCCATACTCAAAAAATATAAGTGAAGTGCAATGAGCATTCTATAAATCAACCAAGGATTATCTCATACCAGCATGGTGCATAAAAGAAAAGTGAAAACTAAATGCAAAAGACGCTCCAAGATTTGCACATATCACATGAACGAAACGAATCCGAAAGCATACCGATACTTGTTGAAGAAAGATGGGATGCCTTCCGGGGCATCCCCAAGCTTAGACGCTTGAGTCTCCTTGAATATTTACTTGGGGTACCTTGGGCATCCCCAAGCTTGAGCTCTTGCCTCTCCTCCTTCTCCTCACATCGAGACCTCCTCGATCTTCGAACACTTCATCCACACAAAACTCAACAGAAAACTCGGTAAGATCCGTTAGTATAATAAAGCAAATCACTACTCTAAGTACTGTTGCAAACCAATTCATATTTTTTTGCATTGTAGCTACTGTAATATGACTTTTTCATGGCTTAATCCACTGATAGAAATTGATAGTTTCATCAAAACAAGCAAACTATGCATCAAAAACAGAATCTGTCTTAAACAGGACAGTCTGTAATAATCTGAACATTCACCATACCTCTGGTACTCCAAAAATTCTTCCAAAATTAAGAACAATAAACAATTTGTATATAAAGACAGTGCAAAAAGTTTCAGAACCGTTTGACGTTCCAGTAAAAAATTTAAAATCGCGCACTACAGCCAAAGTTTTTGTTCTGCACCGCACAAACCAACAAGCAATGTAAACATCCTAAAGGCAAATCTTGACACATTATTTTTATAATACAATGGAATTGTACAAGGTGATAATTATTTTTTTTGAAAAGTTTCTGTAATCAAGATTCACAAAGTTTTCGTGAGCATGAAGAAAGTTCAAGGCTAGCTCCCACTTTAACAATGCTCGTCTTTCTCACTTTCGCTTTTCTTTTCGAAAAAAGTTTTAGGTTCCCCCCTTTATTTTTTGTTCTTAAACTTTACAAAAGCACACAACAGAAATAAATGACTCTCTAAAACTTCCGGGTTGTCTCCCTGGCAGCGCTTTCTTTAAAGCCCTTAAGCTAGGCATATAGTGCTCAAGTAATGGATCCACCCGGATTAAGGATGGCAATGGGTAGGGTATGGGGCGGGTATAGCAATACCATACCCATACCCATGTACTTAATGGGTACAAAATTCTACCCATACCCGTACCCATGGGTATGAACCTTTACCCGTACCCATACCCATTGGGTACCCAACGGGTAGATCAAATTGTACACAAGTTATTCATCATTTTATATTCATCGATATCACATTTCACAAAAAAAATATTTATGTCAACTCAATAACAGATAGATGATTACATGACAATTATCTCAATTCAAATTGACAATTGATGAAAATTTTAACATAGGTTCACAAGATCACGACACAGTTAACGTGTAAAGTCAACATATCATCATAAATAGGTAGGATATGGGTATACCCATGGGTACAAGGCTATACCCATGCCCTACCCATAACTTAACGGGTAGGGTATGGGTACTGCTCATGGGTATAAAATTGTGCCCATACCCTGCCCATGCGGGTACAATATCCACGGGTACCCGTACCCATGGGTAAAATTGCCATCCTTAACCCGGATCCCAAGGTATATCAAAGTCAATTTTAATTAACAATGATTTGTGATTTAGTAGTGAGCACGAAGTAACATATATCATGCAACAACGAAGTCTAACTCTCTTCCTATGCATCGGCATGTCATAAAAGAACAATTCATGCACACAAAGTAAAGGCCAATGCATAGTATAAACAGTTTCTTGCAATTTTATCGTGTTGGAAACATAGAGAGGTGGAGATGTAGTTCCTCTCTCATAATAATTGAAAGTAGGAGCAGCAAGCACATGCATATTACATTCATCAAAATCATCATGTGCAACGGTAAAATGCAACCCATCAACATAATCCTTAATAAGAGCAAACTTCTTCGATATAGTGTAGTTTGGAGAATTCAAAAGATAATAGGACTATTATGTGTGGGTGCAATAGCAACAATTTCATGTTTAACATAAGGAACTATAGCAAGTTCATCTCCATAATCATAATTCATTTTGGCATCTTGGCCACAAGCATAGCCAGCATCATCAAAAAGGGATATTTCAAAAGACTCAATGAGATCATAACAATCATCATAGCAATCATCCTTCGGTAAGCACGAAGGGAAATTAAACAATGTATGAGTTGAAGTGTTACTCTCATTAGAAGGTGGGCACGGGTAGCTAATCCGCTCTTCCTCCTTTTGTTCTTCACTCTCCTCATCATATTTTTCATCCAATGAGCTCACAGTTTCATCAATTTCTTCTTCCATAGACTCCTGCAAAATATTAGTCTCTTCTTGGACAGCAGAGGAGTCCTCAATATATGGTTTAACATAGGCATTAGAAGCATAATTATCATAACAATATTCAAGTACGGCAAAATTTTCAGATTTGTAAAGGGTAGCATCATATTTTTTAATCAAAGAAGCAATTTCATAAGCACCCTTAAAAGCAACAAATTCTTCAATTTGTTGAACATCATAGTAATTATAAACACCCTTAGCATACGAAGATACGATTTCATTATCACTAAACTCAAATTGGTAGGGAAGGTGTTTCTTAGGGTTTTCAGAACAACAAGTAACAACATATATTTCACATAAATTCCAAGCATAGCATTGCAAACGATGAATTTGATCCAGTAAAAGTTTCCCTTTTTGACATAAGCGGTGTCGCACATAACATGCATGCTCATCTAAAGATTTGCCCTCAACTAAGCTAGTTGGGGTTTCAGCCCGAGCACACAGGGATCAAAGTGATCCAAGCAAAAAGCTTCAGCAGTGTGATAGATTTTGAGTGGTTCTTCAACCATTGGTTCAGCGGGTACCACTAATTTTTTTGGTACTTTGCGTTTTCTACCCATAACTAAAGGTAGAAACAACTAAGAACAGCAAATAAAAATTACTTAGTGAAAAAGCAAACAAGCACACACGAGAATATTCACCCCACGCTATAACTCCCCGGCAACGGCGCCAGAAAATGGTCTTGATAACCCACAAGTATAGGGGATCAATTGTAGCCTCTTTAGATAAGTAAGAGTGTCGAACCCAATGAGGAGCTAAAGGTAGAACAAATATTCCCTCAAGTTCTATCGACCACTGATACAACTCTACGCACGCTTAACGTTCGCTTTACCTAGAACAAGTATGAAACTAGAAGTACTTTGTAGGTGTTTTTGGATAGGTTTGCAAGATAATAAAGAGCGCGTAAATAAAAGTAGGGGCTGTTTAGATAAAGACACAACTAAATTAGTTTTAGTAGAGAGCTTTTTGTCACGAGAAAGTTATTTGTCCCCAGGCAATCGATAACTAGACTGGTAATCGTTATCGTAATTTTATTTGAGGGAGAGACATAAGCTAACATACTTTCTCTTCTTGGATCATATGCACTTATGATTGGAACTCTAGCAAGCGTCCGCAACTACTAAAGATCATTAAGGTAAAACCCAACCATAGCATTATAAGGCATCAAGTCCTCTTTACTCCCATATGCAAACAACCTACTTACTCGGGTATGTGCTTCTGTCACTCATGCCACCCACCATAAGAAAATCATGAACATATTGCAAAGCCTACAGCGGGGATCCCTCACGCTTGCGCGACACGGAGAGCACCATAGGACAGCACCAATAATAAAACATGCAACTCAAACCAATCACGATCATCAATTAACCCATAGGACAAAACAGATCTACTCGAACATCATAGGATAGCCATACATCATTGGGAAATAATATATAGCATTGAGAACCATGTTTAAGTAGAGATTACAGTGGGTAAAATAGGGGTTACACCGCTGCATAGAGGGAGGAAGAGTTGGTGATGACGGCGGTGAAGTTGTTGGTATAGATTGCGGTGACGATGATGCCCTGGCGGCACTCCGGTGCCACCAGTAGCGAGGGGGAGAGAGCCCCCTCCTTCTTCTTCTTCCTTGACCTTATCCCTAGGTGGGAGAAGGGTTTCCCCTCTGGTCCATGGTCTCCATGGCGTGGGAGGGGAGAGAGCCCCTCCGAGATTGGATTTGTCTCTCTGTCTCTCTCTGTTTCTGCGCTCCCTAATTCTGCCCTTTCACTGTTTCTTAAATTCCCGGAGATCCGTAACTCCGATTGGGCTGAATTTTGGACACGATCTCTATCTGGATATTAGCTTTCTTGCGGTGAAAGAAGGGCACCAACCACCTTACGGGGTGGCCACGAGGGCGCAGGGCGCACCTGCTGCCTCGTGGCCCCCTCGGGCATCGTATCGCGTTGATTCTTCTTCCCAAAAATCACATATATTCCAAAAAAATCTCCGTCGGTTTTTATACCATTTGGACTCCGTTTGATATGGATTTTCTGCAAAACAAAAAACATGCAACAAACAGGAACTGGCACTGGGTACTGGATCAATATGTTAGTCCCAAAAATAGTATAAAAAATTGCCAAAAGTATATGAAAGTTTTATATATTGGCATGGAACAATCAAAAATTATAGATACGACGGAGACGTATCACTTCTCCTCTTGCTATTATTGATGGTGCTTGTGCTACTAACTCTATTACTTGTGAAGCATCCATTTTGAAGGAGAGAGCTTCGGGCTCAACTTGAGTTGCTATCTAGCAATTATGGGAAATTGGAAGAAATCCATGAAAAGCTCTCAAGCTCTCATGATGATCTTCTAGTATCCCATAATGTGCTAATAGCTCATGAGGCCATGATTGCTAAGGCAACATCTACTCAGCCTGATGTGGATACTAGCACTACTTCTAGTCAAAATGCTATTTTGCCATGTGCTAGTCCTTGTAATTCATCTACTCACAATGCTGGTACATCTTGTGATGAATTGCTTTCCTTGCCGTGTTGCTCTAACGATGAAGCTTATACTTCCTCTAGTACATGTGTTGAGACTAACCATGTAGAGGAAATCAAAGAGTTCAAGGCCCAAGTCACTTATTTGAACAAAGAATTGGAAAAGTGTCATGAAGGGAAATTCACACTCAACAATTTCTTGAGTGTGCAGAAATCCCCCAATGACAAAGGTGGACTTGGATTCAAATCCAATAAGAAGAAGAAGTCCAAGAGAAACAAGAAGAAGGGCCAAGAACAACTCAAGAATTCGGCCAAGATTATTTGCTTCAAGTGCAAAGTAGAAGAGCATCATGTTAGATCTTGCCCATTGATGAAGAAGCCCATTAGGGACAAGCAACAAGGGAAGCGGCCACAAGTTCACTCTCATGCTCAACCTCAAGTTGAAGAAAGGCCTCTTCCCAAGAAAACTCAAGCTAGTGCTTCTCAAGTTGAGAAATCAACTAAGAAGGAAGTGAAGAGTAGACGTTGCTACCTATGTCATGAGAAAAGTCACCTCGCTTCTTCATGCACTAGTGGTAACTTATCCAACCCAATTATTATTGATGATATCTATTCTCTTGGGAAGGATAAGGTTGGCAACGTGTTTGCCAAAGTTGTTGGTACTCAAGGTGGTGTCATGAAAAGAACCATTTGGGTAGCCAAGCCTATTGTGACTAACCTCTTAGGACCCAACTTGGTTGGGGACCAACAATCTCAAACTTGATCAATAGGTGTTGTCAGAGGGCATTGGGGACTTGGCTACATTATGAAGAATTAAGGGGTCTTCATCATTCGTATTGTCTCAAGCCAAGTCAGTTGGGTTATCAAGTTTCTATACTATATCCAATGTGCCTCCTTCCGGTAACTTGTACTTAAATTTCTTACATTGAAAGTTACTTGCCCCTTTGCATGTTTTGGTTTTGTTCCTTGCATGTGTTTGTATATGTTGTGTCTCCAAATTGCTTATCTTGAGTAATCAAGTATGTGTATGTTGGTTTGCACTTCATGTACATGTGTGTTGTTCATTGAGCCTTTGTGCATATTGTTTGTATCTTAGTTGGCTCTTGTGAGAGATTAATGGAATATCGCATTGTGGGGGAGTGATGTGCTTTTTGCACCTCACAATCCTATAAATGTGTGTACATGAGTAATACCATCTAGTATTGATGTTACAAGATTATCTAGTCGCTATGTGGTATTTCTTCTCATGAGAAATTCAAATTCTAAATAGTCCATCAATTATCTCTTGTTGGATTCCCTTATTGCCTCTTGTTAAGTTTTTTTGGGTATCACATTATGGGGGAGTAATATGCTATGTGCATATTACAAACCTACAAAATGTGTTCATTTGAGATATTGTCACCTAGAATTGATATTGTAAATTATCTTGTCCCTAGGTGGCATGTTAGCTCTACAAGTTGCAATTTGCTTGTGTCTGGTGTGAAGATGATGTTGGATATCCTTGCTATCTACCAACGGGAATTATTTCCAAATACTTCTTGTCTTTTGACAATTGGTACTCACTTATGTGTGTAGAAATTATTGATCATCTTCACGTTGGCATTTTCTTCTTATTGCCTTATCTCTTGCCAAGGAATGTATCAACTCCCTTTGTCTTCCATACAACTTGTGGATCTTGTTAATTTCTTGATCTTGTTTAGTGTTTTCTAGATATAGTGAAAGTGGTGATCCCACCTTGTGCATTTTGTATTCAAATGCAAATTCTCTATAATGCACTAGTCTTGGGGGAGCAATCCTATTTTCTATAAAACACTCATCTTGTGATCCTTATCAAGTGTGTGTTGGTGGTAGGCAAGTGGTTTTCTTTTTGGTACTTTGTGCCATCATGAAACTTTGTAGAGAGCTTGGTTTGTTTGGAACCATCCTCTCTTTTGGGAGTTTGATATCTTTTATTTAGTGTGTATCAATGAATATCTCATTCCTCGATGTATCTATTATGGATATTCTCCATGTGATGATTTATTCATTTGATATATTTTCTTCACTTGGCATTTCTTTGTCAATTGGTATCGGTTCTTGAAAGTCTTAAGCATGCATATTAACTTCATGTAGTTTCTTTGGCATACTTTCCTTTTTGACACAATATATAGGGGAAACTCCACCAAGTCTCAAATTGGATGAGATGTGCATGAAATTCATTTTCATATCTATATGCACATATTTATGTGGAGTTTGTCCTATGTATTGTTGGTTCTCTAACTCTTTGGTCCCAATGAGTTTGGGTACCATTTTGTTTGTGTTGTTTGTCTAGGAACAACTGGAGATGCATTGGATGCTCGGCTCACTCACAAGGAAGGTGGTGTCACCATGTGCTTATTGGAGTCAAGCTAGGATGCTCAATAAACTACTATATACTACCTTAAATTGGTTTCTTCTACGTCCTTCCAATGATATCTCGGTAACAAGTATCTATTCATGCATTCTTTTCTTGCATTCAACCTTGTGTAGGTTGCATCTTGGCATGATACTTATTCCATCTTGTGATACTTGTTTCCTTTCTCAAAGCATCCCAACAATGAACTCTTGTTGCTAGTTGCGATGTCTTTGATGTTCGTGTGGTCGGAATTCATTTATATACAATAAGACCATATCAGCCATGTGCTATGCTCTCAAGAAAATTTCTTATTGGTATATTTATGACTTCCTTGTGGATATCTTGTTCTTTCCTTTTTGTAACTATTTCGTGTGTATATCCTTCTTTGTGGATAGATATCATCATGATTTTCATCCACCTAGAATCTAATACACTTGAGAGGAGTTACATCTGTAATTGATATCCTTATTCTTTCACGTCCACCCTTGGTGCTTATGTGAAAGGACTTACCTTGAGTGCGGATCGTATATCGTTGCATCTTGATGCACTCTGTTGTGGTGAAGATATTGTCTTTCTCTTGCTTGTCTTGATTAGGCTTTTGCCATTTCGATTGGTATCCCTCCTCTTGACAAAGCTATCATTTTCTTTCTTCACCATGGGTTGTCACAAGTGTTGGTTATTCATTGTGCATTTTAGTGTGCTTGTGAACCCTTTCGCTTGGTGTGTGTGTGGGGAGGACATGTCATGCACCTTGTATCTCCAGTATCCAAGACTATGTTGATGCTTAATGCTCATCCATATATTAGTCTTCTCAAGTGCTTTGCCATGACTCACACACATCGGTTTTGGTTGAGCCTATTCTTAAGTTGCCTCTTTTGCATGTTGCTCAACCATTTGTTTGTTGCAAGTGCTAGGCTTTGTTTCCTACTTGTCCACTTGCACTTGTTGTGAGTTTCTATTGATTTTCGGGGAGTGATGATCCTATTTTTGTGCACTTGGTATCCTAATGCAAATATTCTAAGGAGTGCACAAATCATGGGGAGCTTCACTAGTGTCTTTAGAACACTCTGTTGCTCTCTTGCACTTGTCGTGAGGTTCTATTGATCTTGGGGGAGTGACGATCCTATTTTGTGCTCGTTGTATCCAATTACAAAACTAAATTGTGCACAAATCATGGGGAGCTTCTCTAGTTTATCTCTAGAACACTCCTTTCCTCATATCATAATTTCTTTTATTCATGTGGCACGTAGGATCATTGGTCGACTTGGTTCAATTGGTATCTGTTGATTGCTTGCTTCAATTGGTATCTTTTGATTGCTTGATTGCTTGTGTCTCTCTTTGTTATGTCTTTGTGGCATATTATTCTTTAGCAATCTTTGTGCCTCAATATAGTTTGTCTTCCTCCAAGTATTTACCTTTGGATATGTGTATGACATTCCACACTCTTGTTGAGAAATACACAATTTATGGAGGAACACTCTCTATATTGGCCTTCTAAGCTTTTCGCCCATTCTGGCAATCGATGCCAATGGGGGAGAAGTTTCAGAGAGTTTTGTGGAGAAGTTTTCAGAGTTTTGCATTGCTTTTGTTTTGTTCCTAAGCATTTGCATCTCTTACTCATGCATCATTGTTTGTTTCATTGCATGGTGATGCATAATTCCTTATAAACTCTCTTGAAAGTGATTGTCATCAATTACCAAAATGGGGGAGATTGAAAGAACATGTGGTGCCCCCATGTTTTGTTTTGGTAATTGATGACAATCCCTATGGACTAATGGTTGCCTTGAGTTATATTTGAAGGTTTTGTCCATAGGCTAGTACATGTGTTGGTTTCAAGGAGAGTTTGTGTCGACCAAGGTGATATTCAAGGAATTACCTAAAGATTGGTCTTGTGAGAGGTTGATCAAGACTAAGTCAAAGAGTGAATCAAGTTGATCAACACACAAAGCGTAGAAGATGTACCGAGAGGTATCAAGTGATCCCATGGTATGGTAAACATTGTCAATTACGCTTTGTGTACTAACCCGTGGTCTTCGTGAGAGTTCTTTGTGGGGTTAGGTTGCGGTGTGCAAGTTCAAGTGATGCATCATGAAGAGATCAAGTGTGGTGACAATGGACTTGTGAAGATGTGCCGAAGAGTGGCTCACCCATAGTGGACTATGGGGGAGCAATCATCTAGTCTTCAAGAAAGGTGGTCCAACTTGAGGGAGTCAAGATCGTCATTCATAGAGAGCTCAAACCATTGCATCCTTGCATCATCTTTCTTGGTTCTTGTTTGGTTCTCTTTGTGAGATTTGGAGCTTATGGTCATCTTCTTGACAAGCTCGAGTTCATCGAAAACGGAGTTCACATGCTTCTTCTATTGCGTTTTCGGTGTCGGAGGTTTTACTGGTCTTATTCCAAGAAGGGTTCTCACCATTTTCTTATGGGCCTTTTCTAATTTGCTTCTTATTGTTATTTATATCAAGATTGTGTTAGCCCTTGTCGCTAGCTTTCCAACAAACTTGGTTTCGTTGAATTCATAGTCCGTTTGCAGAAGTTGTGTCAGTTTTGGTGTCCTTATAAAAGCTGCAGTGGTACTACCGCTCGTGGGAGCGGTACTACCGCTTGGAGGGGATGTAATTTTTTACTACCGCTCTTGGGAGCAGTACTACCGCTTGGAGCAGTACTACCGCAGCTACTTCCGTGGCTACTTCCGCTCCGGACCAAAAACTCGTCACAATTCCAGCGGTGGTAGGCACGGATGTATTTTTTAGTACCGCTCGCAAGCAGTAGTACCGCTGCCCTTTGAGGTAGTACCGCTACCCCTAGCGGTAGTACTGTGAGGTCGAGCGGTAGTACCGCTCTGTGCGGGCTGTGAGCATGACGGTTGGATATTTCCCCACCTATAAAAGGGGGTCTTCTTCCCCAATGAACCTTATCCTTTAAGCTCATGTTCTTCCCCCATTGTTGACCTTCTTCGAGCTTGCTATCTCTCAATCCCTCCATGGATTCTTGCTAGTTTTTGGTGGAAAAGAGAGAGGAGATCTAGATCCACATTTCCACCAATCTCTTTCTCGTCTATGTGAGGGGAACCCCTTGGATCTAGATCTTGGATTTCTTGGTGTTCTCCTTCTTGTTCTTCCTCTCTTTTTCCTCCCTAGAATTAGTTGCTTTGGTGGGATTTGGGAGAGAAGGACTTGGGCATTCCGTGTGCCCTTGCCATTGCATTTGGTGCATCGGTTTGAGTTCTCCACGGTGATACATGGAAGTTACAAGTTGAGAAGCTTATTACTCTTGGGTGCTTGGTGCCCTTGAGCTTGTTCCTCTTCGGTGCTTGGGCGCCCTAGATGGTTGGTGGTGTTCGGAGCTCAATCATTGTGGTGTAAAGCTCCGGGAAAGCATCGGGGTCTCCAATTAGGTTGTGGAGACCGCCTCGAGCAATTTGATAGGTACCGGTGACCGCCCCCAAGGGTTTGCAAAGTGTAAGGGTTCGGTGACCGCCCCCATGGGTTGCCATTTGTACGGGTTCGGTGACCGCCATCAAGGGTCCCTTAGTGGAATCACGGCATCTTGCATTGTGCGAGGGCGTGAGGAGATTACGGTGGCCCTAGTGGCTTCTTGGGGAGCATTGTGCCTCCACACCGCTCCAAACGGAGATTAGCATCCACAAGGGTGTGAAAAAACTTCGGCATACATCGTCGTCTCCGCGTGCCTCGGTTATCTCTTACCCGATCCCTTTACTTATGCACTTTACTTTGTGATAGCCATATTGTTTCTTGTTATATATATATTGCTATCACATACTTGTTTATCTTGCTTAGTATAAGTTGTTGGTGCACATAGGTGAGCCTAGTTGTTGTAGGTTTTGTGCTTGACAAATTAACCACTAGGTTTCTTCTGCATTTGTTCAAGCATAAAACGTAATTATTTTAAATCGCCTATTCACCCCCCCTCTAGGCGACATCCACGATCTTTCACATGGGCCACGTCGCCTGCCGCAGGAGGTGGTCGAGGCAGCAAGAGGGATGGCACAGGAGAGCCCCAGCGGCGCTGACGAGCTCAGCGATGCGGTCCAGCCAGTCCTCGTAGAGGTCGTCGATGGGGCGGTAGCGCAGGAGCTCGCGTGGCATGAGCAGCGCGACCTGCACATCCGCGGGTCCGCGGCGAGCGTGGGATGACGAACCGGCCGGAGTCAGAAGGGTTGGTGGTGCGTCCGTCCCGTCGCACAGAGGGGTGCAGCAACGAGGCCTGCTGCTCGTTCCCCGCCGGGTCGATGACGGCGTTGGCAGCAGGTGATGGAGAGCGGCGGGGAGGCCTGTCGATGGGCGCTGTCTCGGCAACGCGGGCGTTGAGAGCGGCCCAGCGCTCCGCACGGGCTTGACGAGCATCTGCCATGGAAGTGGTGGAACGGCGGAGCGTGGATCGGCGGAGGGAAAACTTCAGCGCACCCCTACTTGGCGTGCCAAATGTCGGATTCAGGGCTCCGCAGACCCTTGAGAGGTTCAAAATTTGGAGTGCACACGAAGGACTCTCTCTCCCCAGCTCGCCTACCAAACGATCCCACGGCCTAGCTCGACGAACCCGAAGAACATGAGACACAGAGATTTATACTGGTTCGGGCCACCGTGTGGTGTAATACCCTACTCCAGTGTGGTGGTGGTGGATTGCCTCGTGGGCTGAGGATGAACTAGTACAATGCGTGAACAGCCTCCGGAGGAGAGGTGTTCTTGAGCTCTATGAGCTAGTGACGATGGTCTTGGTGGAATGGATCTGGTCCAAGATCAGTTCGTTCAAGATCCGTTCGTCCGTTCCTATGGTAGTGGCTAGTCCTATTTATAGAGGCCCCGGTCGTATTCCCAAATGTAGGCGGGAAGGGATCCCACAACAGCCAATTTTGAAGGGAGACAACTAGTACAAGTTATCCTGACAAAAGTAGTCTTCGCCTGCCATAGGCTCTGGTGGTGACGCTTCCATGGGCTCCGCAATGACCTCCGTCCTGACGTCCTGCTGGTCTTGGTCTCGTTGCACCGATATGGAAACCTTTGTCTGATGCCCCGGGACTCCTCGTTTGCGCCTACCTCTTTAGCACCAAAGAGGAAACTGGTACAGTGCACCCTCTAGTGAACGCCTGGCCTTGGTCGTCACAGCTCACGTCATGTGAACCTCGTGAGGTGCCCTTGCATAGATATCTCTGCTCCTTAGGAGCCAGCCTAGAGAGGCCGCCCCCAGGGAGGTCTTGGTGTCGTCCGCCTCGCGAGGCTTGGCCCCTCGTGAGGGTCTTGAGCTGTTTCTGTCGAAGTTGGCCGTACCGGGCCGTTGGTGAAGCCACGCCATGGGCCGCAGGCAGGCAAGTCTGGGTACCCCCGTTCCCAGGACGCCGACACTAAGTATGATCACTACTTGTGCATCCAAAATCCTTTAAACCAGTTTTTGCCGCATGAATCCACTATACCTACATATATGCGGTATTCTTTTGCCTTTCTAACCAAATTTGTTTGTGCCATCTCTAATTTTCAAAATAAATTTCTCTTTTGTGTGCTCGTACAGCTCATGAAACGGTAGGGGGTGGCTGATATATTTCCATGCTAGATATGTTATTCTCAAGATGAGTGTTTATTCACTTGCCATTGCACGAGAGTACGACAAAGGTATTAGGGATGCCTAGTCCCGAAATGAAAAATGAATTTACTTTATGTTGTCGAATAATAAATTCCTTGGAAAGTGTTGGTATGGACGGCACCCGTGGATTCGGCTAGCCGTGGAATGTGAAAGTATGGTGGAAAAAGGCACAAACTTTATTTTCTGTTTGGGAACCGCCTATGTTATATCTAGCATGGAGTATTGGTAACTACTCGATCATTTTTGTTGACAGGAAAAGCATTCCACCCAAAATGTTTTATCTCTATCTTTTTCGCTTTGAGCTCTGGCACCTCTACAAATCCCTACTTCCCTCCGCGAAGGGCCTTTCTATTTACTTTATGCAATTTTTATTTTTACTTGAGTCTCCATCTTCTCTTATAAAGCACCAACTAAGGGGCACTATGATCGTACTTGAGCATCGGGTGTAGCTAATATGCGAGTGTGTTTCATGAATGGATCAATGATTGAGGATAATAGGCTAGGGATAACTTGCTTTAGTGTTGATATTTTGAAAGACATGGTTGCTTGTTGATATGCTTGAGTATTGAAATCTTCATGTCAAAACTAGACTATTTCTTTGAACCATATAAAAGTCCAAATGTTCATGCGCCAAAGAAAAGAATATGTGATGAACATGTTAGGCATCATTCCACATCAAAAATTCTGTTTTTATCATTTACCTACTCGAGGGCGAGCAGGAATTAAGCTTGGGGATGCTGATACGTCTCCAATGTATCTATAATTTTTGATTGTTCCATGATGTTATATTATCATTCTTGGATGTTTTACAATCATTTTATATTTTTTGTACTAACCTATTGACATAGTGCCTAGTGCGAGTTGTTGTTTTCTGCTTGTTTTTTACATCACAGGAAATCAATACCAAACGGAGTCCAAACGCAGCGAAACTTTTTGTGGATTTTTTCTGGACCAAAAGACACCTGTTGGGCCAAGAAAGTACTTGAGGGGTGCCCCAGGCGCACCCAGGTGGGTTGTGCCCACCTCAATGGCCTCCCACACCGCCTCTTTGCTCTATAAATACCCCAATATTCCAGAAACCCTAGGGGAGTCGACGAAAATCAATTCCAGCCACCGCAAGTTCGAGAACCACCAGATCCAATCTAGACACCATCACGGAGGGGTTCATCATTGTTAGAGTACGTAATGGGCCTAATGGCCTGGGCTGGCGGTATAGCCCATTAGTCTTAGGGTTAATTAGAGATAAGGGTCGCTTGCTTAGGGGTCAAGTAAGCCTTGCTTGGGAGTCAAATAAACCTCTCTATATAAAGAGAGGAGATGTATCAATCTAGTCAAGCAAAAAGGCCCCCGGCCGGCCCTCTTGCGCCCTCCTTCTAGCAGTGCCATAACAATTTGGTATCAGCTAGCTTCGGTTCGATCATATCCTCACCGCCGCACAACCCGTCTCTTCCGTTGCCGGGATCCTCCGTCGTGCCCGCCCCCGCCGTCCTCACCTCGGAGGACGTGTCCGGGGTGCTGCGGGGCCTAACCCAGGCGGTCCAGGAGATCCGCCTGTTCTTGGCCGGGTCCTACGGACCGCACCCGGCTGTGCCGATGATGATGTCAGCTAGGACTACGTCGGTATTTCCCCCAAGAGGAGAGGATGATGTAGCACAGCGACGGTAGGTATTTCCCTCAGTGATGAAACCAAGGTATCGAACCAGTAGGAGAACCAAGCAATGAAATGTTAACAGCCCCTGCACACAAATAACAGCCACTCGCAACCCGGCGTGTTAAAGGGGTTGTCAATCCCTTTCGGGTAACGGCGCCAAAAAGCACACTGACGGAAGAAAATTGTAATAGACTAAAATAATAGATCGCAAATAAAATAAATTGCAGCAAGGTATTTTTGTATTTTTTTTGGTTTAATATATCTTAATAAAAACACAAAGGAAAATTAGATCGCAAGGCAAATATATGAGAAAGAAGACCCCGGGGCCGTAGGTTTCACTAGTGGCTCCTCTCAAGAAAAATAGCAAACGGTGGGTAAACAAATTACTGTTGGGAAATTGATAGAACTTCAAATAATTATGACGATATCCAGGCAATGATCATTACATAGGCATCATGTCCAAGATTAGTAGACCGACTCCTGCCTGCATCTACTACTATTACTCCACACATCGACCGCTATCCAGCATGCATCTAGTGTATTAAGTTCATGGAAAAACGGAGTAATGCAATAAGAATGATGACATGATGTAGACAAGATCCATCTATCTATTGCAGCAGATATTAGATCTCGTCTTTTTATCCTTAGTAGCAACGATACATACATGTCAGTTCCCTTTCTGTCACTAGGATCAAGCACCGTAAGATCGAACCCACTACCGGGCACCTCTTCCCATTGCAAGATAAATAGATCAAGTTGGCCAAACAAAACCCAAATATTGGAGAATAAATACGAGGCTATAAGAGATCATGCATATAAGAGATCAAAGAAACTCAAATAACTTTCATGGATATAAAAAGATATGACTGATCATAAACTCGAAGTTCATCAGACCCCAACAAACACACCGCAAAAAGAGTTACATCATATGGATCTCTAAGAGACCATTGTATTGAGAATCCAGCGAGAGAGAGAAAGTCATCTAGCTACTAACTACGGACCCGAAGGTCTACCAAGAACTACTCACGCATCATCGGAGAAGCACCAATGGAAGTGGTGAACCCCTCCGTGATGGTGTCCAGATTGGATCTGGTGGTTCTGGACTCTGCGGCGGCTGGATGAATATTTTCTCGATGCTTTTAGGGTTCTGGTATTTTTGGGGTATTTATAGAGCAAAGAGGCGGTCCGGGGGGTGCCCGAGGTGGGCACAACCCACCAGGGCGCGCCTGGGCCTCCTGGCGCGCCCTGGTGGGTTGTCCCCTCCTTAGGACTCCCCCCAGGTGCCACCAGGGCCCATCTTCTTCTTTCTGGCCCATAAAAAATCTCCAAAAAGTTTTGGGGCATTTGGACTCCGTTTGATATTGATTTCCTGCTATGTAAAAAAATGCAGAAAACAGCAACTGGCACTGGGCAATATGTCAATAGGTTAGTACCAAAAAATGATATAAAATGACTATAAAATGATTATAAAACATCCAAGATTGATAATAAAATAGCATGGAACAATTAAAAATTATAGATACGTTGGAGACGTATCAGCATCCCCAAGCTTAACTCCTGCTCGTCCTCGAGTAGGTAAGTGATAAAAACAGAATTTTTGATGTGGAGTGTTTTTTATCAAGTCATATCATATTCTTTTCTTTAGCATGGACATTTGGACTTTTAGATGATTTAAAGCAATAGTCTAGTTTTGACATAATAATTTAGATACTCAAGCATATCAACAAGCAACCATGTCTTTCAAATATCAACGCTAAAATAAGTTATCCCTAGCCCATCATGCTCAAACATTGATCCATTCATGAAACACACTCGAATATTAGCTACACCCAATACTTGAGTACGATCATATTGCCTCTTAGTTGGTGCTTTTATAAGAGAAGATGGAGACTCAAATTGAAAAATAAAATTTTCATAAAGTAAAGAAAGGCCCTTCGCAGAGGGAAGTAGGAATTCGTAGAGGTGCCAGAGCTCAAAGCGAAAAATTAGAGATAAGAACATTTTGGGAGGTGTATCCATCCCACCAACGAAAACGGCGTAGAGCTACGAACACTTTCCATGCTAGATATTCCATGGACGGTTCCCAAACAGAAAATAAAGTTTATTCCTTTTTCCACCATTCTTTCACTTTCCATGGCTAGCCGTATCCACGGGTGCCTTCCATACCAACACTTTCCAAGGAATTTATTATTTGACAACATACAGTAAATTCATTTTTGCATTTTGGGACTGGGAATCCCTAAAACATTTACCTTACTCTCGTGCAATGACAAGTGAATAAACACTCATCGTGAGAATAACACATCCAGCATGGAAAATATTAGCCACCCGTTACCGTTCCGCGAGCGAAACAAACACACAAAAGAGAAGTTTATTTTGAAAATTAGAGATGGCACATGCAAATTTGCTTAGATCGGCGAAAGAATACCGCATATAGGTAGATATAGTGGACTCATGTGGCAAAACTGGTTTAAAGGATTTTGGATGCACAAGTAGAAATCATACTTAGTGCAAAATGAAGGCTAGCAAAAAGATTGAGAAGCGACCAACCAAGAAACGAATAATTTTGTGAAGCAAGCATTAAGCATAAGTAACACCGAATAATGCACCACAAGTAGGATATAATTTTCATTGCATGATTATTGACTTTCGTGCATGCATAAGGAATCACAAACCTTAGCACCAATATTCTTACTAGAGCACAATTACTCATCAACATAACTCACATATCACATCATCATATCTCAAAACTATTACTAAGAATCAAGTTTATTTTGTCCAATGATCCTCATGACATTTTTTTATCCTTCTTGGATATCTATCACTTTGGGACAAAGTTTTATGTGTTGCTTTTCATAAGCTCAAACAAATATAAGGGAAGATCATGAGCATAGCAAATTTTCTTTCTCTCAAAATAATTTAAGTGAAGCAAGAGAGAATTTCTTCAAAATTTTACTAACTCTCAAATAAATCTAAGTGAAGCAAGAGAGCATTTCTTCAAAAATAACAAGCACACCATGCTCAAAAAGAGATAAGTGAAGTAGCAAGTCCTAGCTCATAAAAGATTTAAGTGAAGCATAGAGAACAATTCTAACAAGTCATGACATAATTTGGCTCTCTCAAATAGGTGTGTCCAGCAAGGATTGATGACTTAAAACACAAAATAAAACAAGCAAAGACACATATCATACAAGACGCTCCAAGCAAAACACGTATCATGTGACGAATAAAAATATAGCCTCGAGTAAAATACCGATGGTTGTTAGAAGAAAGAGGGGATGCCACTCGGGGGCATCCCCAAGCTTAGTTGGTTGCTCATTCTTGGATAATAGCTTGGGATGTCGGGGCATCCCCAAGCTTAGTCTCTTATATCCTTGTTTCATCCATCGTAAGATAACCCAAAACTTGAAAACTTCAATCACACAAAACTCAACAAAAACCTTCGTGAGATTCGTTAGTATAAGAAAGCAAACCACTACTATAAGTGTTGTATCAAACCAATTCATATTTTGTTTTTGTATTATATCTACAGTATTCCAACTTTTCTATGGCAAAAACTCATCAAAGAAAACCATAGAGCCATCAAAATAAGCACACAACACAAAGAAAACAGAATCTGTCAAAACAGAACAGTCTGTAGTAATCTGACTTTGGCGAATACTTCTGTAACTCCAAAAATTCTGAAAAATTAGGACAACCAGGGTAATTTTTTTATTGCTCTTCTTCAAAATGAATTGAAATTTTATCACGTTCTGGTGATTTTTAACAATTATTTTCATGAGCAAAAAGTTTCTGTCTTTTTCAGCAAGATCAAACAACTATCACCCAAGAAGATCCTAAAGGCTTTAGTTGGCACAAACACTAATTAAAAAATAAAAAACACAATCATACCAGTAGAATAATTGTGTAAACACACAAGAACAGAAAGCAAAAAAGCAAAAATAAATTTTATTCATTGGGTTGCCTCCCAACAAGCGCCATAGTTTTACGCCCTTAGCTAGGCGTAAGGCAAGGATCTAAGTTTTGTCATCTTTGGTTCGAGATCCATAAGATGCCCTCATGATTGATTCATAAGGTGGCCTGATTTTTGTTCTAGGAAAGTGTTCCATACCCTTTCCCAAAGGAAATTGGGACTTGATATTGCCTTCTTTCATATCAATCACGGCACCGATAGTGCGTAAAAACGGTCTACCAAGAATAATTGGGCAAGACGGATTGCAATCAATATCAAGAACAGTAAAATCTATCGGCATATAATTCCTATTTTCAAGAATAATAACATCATTAATTCTTCCCATAGGCTTTTTAATAGTAGAATCCGCCAAGTGCAAATTCAAAGAACATTCTTCAAGATTGGTAAGACCAAGCACATCACATAAAGATTTCGGAATAGTAGAAACACTAGAACCCAAGTCACACAAAGCAAAACACTCATAATTTTTAATCTTGAATTTGATAGTAGGTTCCCACTCATCATGCAATTTTCTAGGAATTGAAACTTCTAATTACAATTTTTCTTCCAAAGCTTTCATCATAGCATCGACAATATGTTTAGTAAAAGCTTTGTTTTGTTCATAAGCATGGGGTGATTTTATCATGGATTGCAACAAAGAAATACAATCAATCAAAGAGCAACTATCATAATTAAAGTCTTTGTAATCTAAAATAGTGGGTGCATCACTAGCTAATGTTTTGACCTCTCCAAACCCACTTTTATCAATTTTCTCAACAAGATTTTCACCTCCGAAATATTGGGACGCCTTCTACCTAAAGTTGACTCTTCTCCAGTCCCTTTTTCATCATTCTTAACTTTACTAAACAAGGAATCAATAGAAGAAACACCAATCATTTTAAGATCTTCATCACTTTTGCAAGAATAATCACTAGAAAAAGCTTTCTCTAAAAATTCTCTTTTGGCTCTAAGCATAGCATTTCTTTTCTTACTTTCAACCATAGAAATATAAAGAGCTTTAATTGATTCATCAAATTTAGGCACAAAAATTTTCATCTTGAGATTTTCCACATCATGAGCAATTCTATCAACACTCCTAGACAAATCATCAATCTTATTTAACTTTTCTTCTATGGAAGTGTTGAAAACTTTTTGCGTGTTGATAAATTATTTAATATTATTCTCAAGATCAGAGGTATTCCTATTATTATTGTAAGATTGATTTCCATAGGAATTACCATAATTATTAGAGGAATTACTAGGAAAAGGCCTAGGACTAAAATTTCCTCTATAAGCATTGTTGTTGAAATTATTCTGAGAGATAAAATTCACATCAATGGCATCACTATTTTTCTCAATCAAAGTAGACAAAGGCATATCATTAAAATCAACAGGAGCACTTTTACTAGCAACCAATTTCATAAGAGCATCAACTTTATCACTCAAAGAAGAAATTTCTTCAACTGAATTAACCTTTTTACTAGTAGGAGCTCTTTCGGTATGCCATTGTGAATAATTTTCCATGATATTATGAAGCAATTTGGTGGCTTCACCCAAAGTAATTTCCATAAAAGTTCCACCCGCAGCAGAATCTAAAATATTACGAGAAACAAAATTCAACCCCGCATAAATTCAACCCCGGCCGCACACTTGAGGGCGTGCTGACGCACCTCGAGGGCGGCAACAACCCACCGTTGGCGTACCCCCCGGCGAGAACGGCCGCCCCAGCGCACAGCCGACGCGACGGGCAATGGGCGCCAAGGAGGTTCGGCGCGTCCTCCTCCTCTTCCTCCTCCCGCTCCTCCTCCCACTCCTCCGGCACTCCGACGCTGCTCGGCCTCAAGGCTGAGCCCGGCATCGTCATCAACGAGGGCGGCCGGCGCGCCTCCTCGTCGGCTCCTCCTTCGCGCTTCGTCAAGCCAAAGACGGAGCCGGGGCTCTCGCCGGTGAAGACGGAGCCGGGGCTGGCGCTGGTGAAGACGGAGCACGGCGAGGTCGAGCTCGACGACGATGCGGCCCTTGAATGGGCACGCCAGGACTCCATCAAGATGGCGACGGAGCGCCAGCGCGCCGCCCTGCGGCGCTTCGAGCGGCGCCGCTGAGGCCGCGACGAAGGAGGAGTCGTCATCATCGACGACAGCGATGACGCGCCGCCGCCGCCACCAGCCGGGGAGGGGTCCAGCAGGGGCGCCCGAGTCAAGGAGGAGAAGGCCGACGACGGCGACTTCTCGGCCTTCAGCAAGTTTTTTTGATTAGTTTTTATATGTAATGGCGACTACTCGACTTAAATCCGCGAATATAAGCCCAAGTTTGCCGAAATTTGGCGTGTTTTAGCCGAACTTTGCGTAAATTTGCTACACAATTTTTTTTCCCCGCGCCTGGGGCCGGCCCTGGGGGCGGCGGCTGGGGGCCAATTCGCCCCAGGCCCATTTTTTTCGCCGGGTCACCCTCAGGCGGCGATTTTAGGCGCCCCCTGGGAGGCCAACGGCTGGAGATGCTCTTAGGGCAGTTTGGTTGGAGACCTGAATGTCCTGTCTGGAAAAACTAGCTCCTGGAACTAGCCTGGAATTCTTACGTTTTTTTCCAGGCCAGGCAAGTATCAGATTGAGGTGTTTGTTTAGTGACCTGTAACTGACTGTAGATAGCATGGGAAGTTGTGCGTGATATGTCCCAGTGATCAAGCAAGTCCGTCCTTTGCCTCTTCTAATCATGAAATTAATGCCCAGGTAGGCGGCCAGGTGCTCGATTTTGGTCACCTGGGACAAGAAGCCTGGCCTGGATTGAGCTAATCATGGCATTAGCCACATGATGCAGTGGCGGACGCCCAAGCGCTAGTTTTTGGTCGCCTGCGTCTGGAAGCCTGGCCTGGACCAGAGAGCTTCTCAGGACGTCAACCAAACAATGTCCCGTAGGTTCCAGGCAAGTACCAGGCCAGGCGCGCGGCCACCAGGACAAGAACCAAACATGCTTTTAGGGTCAGTTTGGTTGGCATCCACACCGTTACATCCTGGCCTAGATGCTGCCTGGAATTAGCCTAGTAGTTGTTTGGTTTTTGTCCTGAGATAAAAATGCTTGCCTGTCCTGGCTGCCCCTCCCGTGTGATTAGCCTCGTGAAGATAACTAAACTAGTATCCTTAGCCCATGCAAGGTTATTAGCCTGGCCAAGGCGAGCAGAACCCGACGTCTGGATGGCTGCTTGGCATGCAAATTTTGGTTCCGTTCAAACAGCAGAAGGCAAACATGATGTGGCATATTCTAATACTCTAACCAGTCATGGTATGAACTAAATAACGCTAGCCTCGTCAAGCAAAAAGGTAGCACATTCCTAGGCTGAGTCCATGCACTCAATTTTCTCACGCACGTTGTGGTGGACACGAACCAAACACACCCTTACTCCTCAAGCACATGTTGCTAGCGGGACTGCTCCGTGGTGGCCTACGGTTAAAGCTAAAATCATGCATTGGTCATTGAAGGTGGGACAGTAGGAGGGGGTGGGTAAGTTTGGCAGCGCCGAGCGAGAGGGCTTCAGTGGTAAGTATGACCGATCAGCCAACAACGGGCTTTCTAATATCGCGATGAGGCGACCACATGTGGGGAAGAGAGTGGCGCACAGGCGGGAACGAGGGCACCTAGCAGCATCAGGCCTGGGTGGACAGGATGTGTGTGCGCCGACAAAGAGAGTCCATGGAGGCGTGTAGTAGAAGACGATGCAGCAACGTGTGTATAGACGGTTATTCTTATCAAGTCGAGTGTGACACTGCGAATATCGCACCCGGTTGGTTGTAGCCAACCATGCTGAACATCACATATCTGCACTTCATAGAAATGTGTGCGATGTTTTTCATCATCGTACACAGCTCTTTTAATACAATCATATGCCCAATAAAGCATACAATTCTCATCATCCAGTCGTGTGTGTCGTCACGAGTTATAGCACATGAGTTTCCTTTGAAAACCGTATGTGAAAC
This sequence comes from Triticum aestivum, assembly GCF_018294505.1. NCBI lineage: Eukaryota > Viridiplantae > Streptophyta > Magnoliopsida > Poales > Poaceae > Triticum > Triticum aestivum. Next base: position 505,446,621 of record NC_057814.1, read on the forward strand.
TTTGCACATGGTAGACATATTATGTATTCACACAATTTGTTTATCTCAACTGTTTACCATGTAATGCACACAATCGAGCAATACAATCGTGTGCGTTATCACAACTTATGGCACACATGTTGGCCGAACGAACTGTGTGTCTTCTATTATACATATTTCTCCTTTCTACATCATGCCCGATGAGTTAGTCAGTGCACACGTTTCACTTTCTGGCTCACATTTTACTTTTTATTGTGTGTAATGCGTCGCACATAGTTTGATGCTAGGGTGTGCGATAGGTGAGGCTTAATAGCACCATTTTTCCTAGTGTTTAATTATATTAAATTATGAATATTTATGAAATTATGTTTATTTGTTAAATCATAATAGAACTCATTAGAATTTTCTATCTGTAACCCTGGAATGACAATTTTTTAATAGCTTAACTTTTTTTAGCAAATGATCTGATTTTCTTGATCAAGTCACCAAAATACATATGAACATATAAAATAAAACAGATGACAATGATCCTGATATACAAAAGTTACACCTCAAACGGAAATAACAGACTATGACAGAAAACGCACGGACTACGAAAAATGCAAGCCTACACGGGCGATAAGTAGATTGCACAGCTAAACCTGATCAACCATGAAAGTTGGAAGATGTGAGTCGCCTAGCAATCAATTCGCTAAGTCCAATCAGCTTTTTTTTTAAACTTCTGATCTATTTAGCAAATATCATGGTAGTAAAAACAACATAAAAAATAATAGAAATTGCATCCATGTTCGTAGACCACCTAGTGATGACTAGAAGAACTGGAGCGAACCTAAGGTACGCCACTATCATCGCCCCTCCCTCACCAGAGCCGGGAAACCCTTGCTATAGTAATCAGTCAGGAATTCATCAGGCTAAGGCCCCAAAAGGCCAGCGTGACAGAACAACAACCGGTGCCGACGAAGCAAATCATGAATCAAAAGGATCCTACATGTATTCACACGAACACAGATAAATGGAGAACGGATCCAAGCAGATCTACCAAAAACAAACACCGACCGAATCACGTGAGATCCTCCGAAGACACACACCTCCACATGCCCTCTTATGACGTTAGATGCACCTTCGGGTCCATGTTAGGTGGGGAGAAACTAATTCCATCTTCAGGGAGCCGCCGCCGTCCCGCCTTTTCTGAGCATGACACAAATCCTAAACAAACTAAAAAATACACCTAAAAATAAGGAGCCCTCCTGCCGGGAAGGGGCGGGATCCACCGCATCTCCATTGCCCTAAGGAGATAAGAGACAAGCCAGATCGCCGGCGTCGCCAATGGGAGATGGGGAAACCCTAGCCACCTGGGAGTCACTTGTGGGAGGAGAAAAACTATAGAGATAAATGGCATTATCTCCCTTCAACCCTTCCTCTCTCTCTCTCTCTCCTCTTCTACCCTTCTACTCTAGGAACGATGTTCTATAGAAGACTCTAACATGAGGACAACATGTTTCTTCTGGGCAAGTTCCATCTTAGAGCATCTTCAATGTTGACCCTCAAACCGCTCGCATCCGCCCGTACCGAGAGGTACCGAGAGGTTCAGACGCAATTTGCCATCTTAGGGCATCTCCAGTGCTGACCCTCAAACCGCCTGCATCCGTTCGGGCCAGGCGGTTCAGACGCAATTTGCCATCCAACACGGTACCCCACCGGTCCGCAGACCGGTCCGACTGTCTGTTTTCCCGCAAATCAAAAGCAAACTAGGGGGTGGGGCTTTGCGGGAGTCCGGACGCCGACATGTAGGATCTGATACCACCGGACCACTCAAATCCCCCTCCCAGTCCACTTTCCTTCCACTCTGCCCCTCCTTCCCCTTGCTTTGTATCCATACCCTCCTCGTCCGACGCCGTCGAACTCTCCATCCACCTCCCAGGTATCCTCTGACGTCTTCAACCCCCATCCATGCGCCTACCCGCCTTGTATTATCCTGCCGACTACCCAGGATCCCTCTGTGGCCACGTACCCTCTGCCACCCCTACGACGCCCTCCATGATGGACACCACGCCCAAGAGGTGCTCGGTCAAATGTCATTGAGCTATTTTGTTGAAATTTCGATGTTTTCTAGAGTAATGCAATGGCGGGGTACTCGATGATCGAGGATGAGTTGTTGTGTGATGCCTAGTTGGTCGTATCGGCGGACTTTGTAGGCATGAGGCAAATGGGCTCTACCTTTTGGCACCGCGTGCATGCTTCGTTTCAAGAATGAAAGCATGTTGTGCCCTACGACATGAACATCATCCATGGACACAATGTGAAGTTTCTAGCGCATCGAGGGTACACCATCTGCAACTCTGTCGTGAAGTTTTGTGGTGCGGTTCACCGAGTGAAGACAATGTAGCCATTGGGCTCACCAACCATCGAGATCATAATTTTTTCTCTTTGTTTCCCTACATGTTGATTAATTCGTTCATTCACTCAATATTGCTTTATATGTTGTATAGCTTGCTCACGTTGTCGAGATGTACTATAGGACCGAGGGCAGTCCATTCATGCACAAACATTAATTGTTGGATGAAGCTCAAGGGTTAGTATGTGCGGGGCGACATATGCTGGTTCTAACTCTAGTATCGTTAAATTTAGAAATGATGAATTCGAAAAACTTGTTAAATATCCAGTTATCTCGGATGTAATATTTACATTTGAACTATTATTGTATATTACGGATATTTGCATGTTACTTATGGGTGAATTTTGCTATTTTCTATAACTATTTTCAGTGTTGTGGTAGAAATATTAACGGACATTTAGGGGACATAATTGGATGCCCACCTTCCACATCAGGGTCCATGAACTGTTCTACACACAAATAATGTGTCCGTTTTGAAGGTCAGGTTAGAAATGCCCTTACACGGCCATATCGACAAGAACTACGTTGTAACAAGGCCGAGCAGAATCGTATGAAGTCTTTGTCCCTTGCTTTAAAAATCATGCAATTTCTTTCGTTAGCCGGTGAAATGCCCATGTGCTAACTTTAGAAGTTACGTAATTTATGCACGATAACATGGCATAAGCCGGATGATCTCCGAATTCCAGTGCAGTGTTTGTCTTTCAGATTTAAATGGTGCTGCTATAAATACATTCTAGACATGGTGATAATTGAACAATTTTTTCCCCTATCTACCAAGAACAACCATGCTATACGTACAACATATACTTGTCCGACGCTTGTATGATCCATGCCATCACCCTTCAATCAAATAACCAAGTTTGATTTGTGATTGTTTTGGGACATTGGAGTAAAACAAGTATGCGCACCAATACGTGATGTATTTTCTTAGAGTAAATAGCATAAAACTACTACTTTACAGGATAGGGTTTCAAAAAACTACCGGTTTTTAATTTTTCTCAGATAACTACGAAATGGGCGGTCGGCTGTTTCAAAAAACCCCAAATAACCATTGCTTAAAATTTAAACATGTTTAGGACAGGTCGGGCCCGCACCTAAAAACCGTCTGTTTGACCATTAGGTTGACCGTTAATTTACAAGTGGGGCCCACATGTCAGTGTCTCTATCTCATATGTCCTCACTTTTTACAAAATAGCCCCTATAAACATTTCTGAAAAAGCAATCGGGTCCCTGCTCCAGATCACAGCACCACTGGCGCAGTTCCTCTCGACGCCGCCTCGTTCGGCCGGCGAGCCACGCCGGCAGCCGCCGGAGCTCGCCATCGCGCGACCTGTCTCTCTTTCCTCTCCCTCACGCCGGCTCGAGGTGGATCAGGCGGCCGACGTGTTGGGGTCCAGCCGGAGCTCCTTGCCTGCGGCCGCCGTCGACGCCTTCGCCGGCCTTCTTGAGCTCTCCGCCGCCGCCGATGCGTACAGCTTGCGCCGCTACTGGAGCGTGTGCCTCCCGCTGCTGCTGCCGGCTCTGCCGCCGGCCGTCTCCGCGCCCGAGCTCGCGCAGCTGCTGCTCGCGGCCATGGCCGCCACCGTGTGTGCCCTCCGCTGCCAGGCCCGGTGAGCTCTGCCGCCGGCCATCCCCCAGCCTCCGTCTCTCCCGCCACTGCTCCGGGCGGCGGCTTGCACACAAGCCCCCCATGGCGCGCGCGGCGACCGCGTGCGGAGCCCCATGGCGTGCAGCGACGGCCACGGGCAGAGCCCTTTGGAGGCTGATTCCAGGGACTCGATTGCTTTTTTTAAATGTTTGTAAGGGCTAATCCGTAAAAAATCTATGAATGAGGCGCTGACATGTGGCCCCCACAAGTCAGTTAACGGTCAAACAAATGGTCAACCAAACGGTGTGTTTAGTGGCGGGCCCGACCTGTCATAAACATGTTTAATTTTTTAACAAAGAGAATTTGGGGTTTTTTGAAACAGCCAACCCCTGACTTGGTAGTTATCTGAGAAAAATTAAAAGTGGTAGTTTTTTGGAACCATAGCCTGTAAACTAGTAGTTTTATGCTATTTACTCATTTTCTTATGTATCCGCCTCTCAAGAATACAATTAGTGTTTAATTCATGTCAACGAAAATAAGCTAGCAACAGTTGTACCAACACCGACGTTGTATATCATTGGTGACAAAGCTCTTCAACGCGGAAAGATCTAGCAGCCAACGATGTCGTAGAGTGCAAGTTGAAGCAAAAGAAAACCTTCCTACCCATTGTTTGATTGCCACACATAGCTTCTCTTCTTGTCTGTGTCAATGAGAAACAATCGCGGCTGTTGGTGTAATGGGCCTCATAAAATGGCTCATCAATCTTTTCTCTAGTATGTGCATCATACATGGATACGACTCATGTTTACTATAAGTTCATTACATCAGATGAAAAGAGTTTCTAAAAAACTTCTGATCGCCATGGTGGGCCTATCACCTGATCATCAAAAGCTCCATCCGTGAAGCTAAGGGGCACACTATCAACTCCCACGGTATGCTGAGCAGACAAGCAGGAATGATATCTGATTTTTATCTATGAAGATGATATGTGCTTCTGCTTTTTTGTGTGTAAGAACCTGCATAATTAATCATAACTAGCAGGGTGACCGGTGTATTTGCTTGGCTAGACTACTATATTATTGTATTTATGTTTGTATAAACTATAGTTTTCAATTGTGTACAAATGTTTTCTGTAATCGTTAAAGTTATCTCTTTGTCATGAGGTACTAACCCAAAAAAAACAAGATATTTTTCTATGAGTGGTGTGAAGGTACCGGTGCTACACAGGGAGGGGGCGCTATTTTCTTGGTGTGTTATTTGTTCACGAATACGCATGGATGTGTATCATTGGTTCATAGATAGAAAGAAGAGTAGTTACAACAAGCGCGCGGGGGGGGGGGGGGGGGATATCACCACACTTTGTATGGGGGAAAGGAGTAGGACAATGGGTGCTCAAACTCAGCACTATGAAGTACCCTAATTCCCCATAATATGTAGTATGTTATAAATAGGTTAGAACTTGATATTGTTACCCAACTTGCTATTCAAGTTCATTAACTTTGAACTTCGGGATAATTGCATGAATATAGTTAAGTTAGTTCTTTTAACAAACCACGTCGAAGTTAAGTTCGTTCACCATGTTTATGTTGAGAGTTATGTTTGTGATGAGAGCCATGGCATCGACATTAACGATGTGTGATAGTTCGGGAGTCGGAGCGCGAAGTCGCAATTGAAGGAAAAAAATTCCAAGGGGGTTCCGCAACCACTCCGCCCGGGTAGGTGCACCGCCGCAATCGCCTTGATCTCATTGCTCCAACCACATCAGAGTCCAGTGATACCAGATCCGGATTCTACATTGCGAACTTGTTCCTCTCCTTCAGCACCTGTGTCCTCCCCTGCAACAACGTGAGCAAAAACTGGAGATGGCACTCTTGAGGCCATGCAAGTGGAGGCTGGGCGCACGCCGCCATTGTCCCACATACCTATCTGGGCTCCTCGCGACGGCCTCTCCCTCGTCAGGCTCGGTGCTAGCTTGTTTCCCAGTTTCCCCAACTCTGCCACTCTCGCAAACCTCCACATCACCTATGGTAGTGAACGCTCCGACATCGTCTTCCACCGCTGTTGCACCTGTTGTAACCGTCTTCTTCCTGCCGCCTGCATCAAACCCTCAAGATTTGGCATCTGTATTGGCCTCTTCCGCCCCACACCAGATCAGGTGTGCATATTTTGGGAGTTGCCGAGGCTGTCGCCATCATTGTTGGGTTGCCCGGCTTGGTGGCTATCAATGTGGGCATGCCCCTGCTGCCACCCCCTTCATGTTCGTCGGCTGTCTACACTGTGCTCGACCCGGTGCCACTCCCTGCCCGCTCAGCTGCACCCAACTGCAGCTTGATGTGGGCCTCCCTCGCCAGCGAAGATGATGGCAATGATATGTGAAGGAGTTGGTCCCACAAACATCGTCTGTTGCCAAATGCTTGTCTCGAACACCTATGATGTTTGTGGAGCATGAGGAGGTGACGGGCGAGGGATGGTAGGAGGTGCAACCACGACATGGTTTCCATCCTATGTTGCTAGCCCCGACAATGGCTTCCCATCACATTCCTGCTTGGCTTCATGGTAGATCCTGCAGATGCTTTGCTCCTAGGCATCATGCGGTTGGGTGCAGACATCCACTTAGGTGATCCCTCTGTTTGGAGAACGGTCACTGGGCGAACGACTGTCATAATCCTTGGCATCCTTTAGCTCGTTGGCATTCCTTACCGCGTCGCCCATGTCCCCATTCGGCACCGTGCATCATCACGATCCAAATTCATGCCAGAGTGTGATGAAATCCATGCTCCCCTCCAAGGCACTTCACCATGGGTCTTGGGTGTCTGCCATCTTTGCCACCGTTGGTTCGACAACCCCGCCCGATGTGGTGTTGCAGTATGCTCTGACTGATTAGACAATGCTACTGCAGGGCTGGCTGGCGCGGATGGGGAGCTTTCTGGAGCGGGTGAAGGTTGCTCTGTGTAGGCTCTCCCTTGTGCCAGCTATGTCACAGACCACTCTGACATCACACCCTCCTGGTGTGGCCAATGTTGGCTCCACGAAGGAAAGTGGAGGGGAGCTATATAGATGTTTCTCCCCTCATGTTGGGGACATTTCATCGCCTCTGTCCGCCTTGTCCCCTACGTTGCCTACCACTGAGGGCGAGTTCATCGCCATGCTCGAGGCGCCGGTGCTGCAGATCATGCCGAGCTTCAAGAACTATGTCTGCGTCGTGCTTCGTCTTTGTCTGTGGAGCATTTGGAGGTGGACTCGTCAATGACCTCGTGTGAAGGATATGTTTCACCTCTATCATATGAGCATCTAGAGGTGCCTGAGTGCATCATGGTGGTGGTTCCCGTGATCGATGATGTACTGGTGATTCCTCTAGTTGAGGATGTTGATGCGGCCGGTGTGTTGGTGCCTGTTCCATGAAGCCTCTTGGTTGACGACAACTACAACAACAAAAAAATCAATGAGTTATACTATTTCCTTAACAAATGGGTGGCCGATAAACCTGGATCTTGCAAGACAAGCGGCTGCCTCGTGAAGGAGAAACCAAGCAGCGAGAAATCAAAGAGGAACAAAAGCAAGAAGGGTAGCGCGACTCAGAAGGCGTTCGAGTGGTCTCATGATGGAAGGTGCCAAGTTTTTGTTGTTGTCGGTGTTCTCGTCAAGAGTTCCGTTGTGTTCTACAAGTGTCGATGGTTGCAGTTGTTGTGCATTTGGAGGGCCGCTTGTGTGTATCTGGTGTTTCGTGCTTCGTGAGTAGTCCGCTTATGGCGCACTTGTATCTGTTTTCGCTCAGTTTTACATAAATTAACTGGACAACTCTCCTCTTCTTAATTAATCAATGAGACAAATCTTTTGCTTCAGTATCGAAAAAAAGTATGTGATAGTTCACCTTTCCGAGACTTGTTGAATGGCTAAATTGGAGGGCATCTCCAAAGCGGAACCCCAAATCACCTGCAAGTGTTCAGACCGAGCTATTCGAACATAGTTTGTCATCCAACATCATCCCGCATCTGTCCATGGACAAGACCGGCTGTCCGAAATCCAGCAAACTGCGAGCAAATAGAGGGGCTCTGCGGGAGTCTGGACATGTGCTGGCGGAAGGCTATTTGACTTCTTTTCCTCTCTTTTTAATCCATGTTTAGTGGAATGAACTAGTGATCATGCGACGGACATTTAAGATATAAGGTTGGATGGCCCGCTCTCGTATCTGTCCACGGACATGGTCCACTTGAAGATGCCATAGAGACAACTATCATAAAAAGTCATGTTCGTACATATCAGTAAACGTGCAAATTGGAGCCTCTGAAGGTAACTAAAGACATTGATTGTTACAAACTGTACAAAGGAAATTATCAGAAAAAAGAAATACGTTGGTAAAGGGGAATTAAACTCCAAGCGGGCACTAGCATATACCAATTGATGACGACTATTACAAAGTGTACACAAAGCAAATATGTCCAAAAAAAGGAAATGCAACATTATAAGGCGCAGACCAACTCATTGCACGATCGACGTATTGCCAGTTGAGCAGAACAACTTGTTTGGTGCTTGTATAGTTTCTTGTGAACATGGAGACGCATGCAATGCAAATGTTTGTCCCTCAGTCGATCCAGCCCTAGAAGCTTTGCTGACAGCATGAACGCTTCCTGATAAATAAAAAAAATCGATCCAGGTCAGCTACTGCTCTTCGTACTAGGCCGTTTCCGCGCGCGACTCTTCAACTGGTGGTGTGAACCGTGACGTAAGTACGTACGTACACAATGCTTATCCCCGGAGCAACAACAGCTCCATCCGCGAGGCGAAGGGGCAGACCGTGAGCTGCCACGGCGAGCACTGTCGCCGCATGTAGAGGTAGCCGTTCGGCCCGACCCGTATCGGCCCCATGTAAGCGTCGGCGATGTAGAGGTAGTCGGACTCGTAGTGGAACCGTGGGCGACGAAGACGGTGGTGGCTCTGGCTCGGGACGGCCCTCGTGTCGGTGTCGCCCATGGCGACGCACAGGGACATCAGCACGACCGCCACGGCGAGCGAGGCCATCAGCAGCACGAGCTTCGTCGCGCGCGCCATGTCTGCCCTAGTAGTAGTACAATAAGTACGTAGCAATACGTGCGCGTGAGTTTGCTCGTTGTGAGGATGAGAGAAACACAGAACAGAAGGCATCTATCTGCTTTTATTGATGGGCGCGTGCGTCGTGTTTCTTCTACTAGCGCACGGTTCGGTGAGCCAGGCCGAGTCCGAATGTGGCTACGAGCCGGAACCGGTGGCCCAGTTCGTTGCGTACGTAGACCCTGAAAGGAAACAAGCGCACTGCGCCTCGGATTCAACAGAAGATGAATCACGTGAAGCAATCACAGGTTTCGTTCGATCTTCTGAAAGAGTTGGCTTAGCTTAGCAGGAAGGCTGTATGACAGCATGAACAGCAAGAACCATACTCATGACTCCATACAAATGGTGCAGCTATATATACCAACATGCCCTGCCGTCCCGTTGATAGTTCGATCACTGAAGCGGCAGACTACTTTTGGTTTATCAAATCTTACCGTTCTAGGAGGTGTGCATATATAGCGCGAAATGTTTTACTTTGATCTTGCAAGTGTTAGGTTTTCGTGAGATACTGGAGTAAGCCAAATAAACGAGATGCATTTTTATGAATGGCGACCCAGCCATGATGTTCTAGGGCTGAGACCGTGCTTCCCTGTTTAGGATCGCGGACATGTCAGACGTTGCTGGTGTGACCCTCATCCCCAAGGACCTTTCGGTTAGCTTGAAGAAGAGAAGAAAGTTGTGCGAGAAGATCAATACCCACATAATGTAAGTTTGTGGTGCGAAAAGCTGGGACAAAGCAAGCATTCATCAGCCAAACCTTTCCATTCACTGGCTATCCAATGATGAAAACGCAACTCAACCAGAGCCGGATTAGCTCATCATCGGTGTCGGCCACCGGTATCAACCCAACATTTGTAACACCAACTTTGTATGTTTTCCCCCTCTTATATTAATATACTAGCAAACATGCCTGTGCGTTGCAACGGAAGAAGAAAAAAAATCACACGTACCTAATCCAATTAGCATGACTCAACCCCCCCCCCCCCCCCCCCCCCCCCTCTCAGGTCATTGTCTTCTATAACAACACGACACTGAAATCAGGTGTCGTCACTGCTTCTCACTCATGACAAAACATTGAGAGGTAAAAAATGACAACTAAACACTCATTATCCACAATATTCTTGTGACATGTAGAAGTTGAAAAGCTTATGAAAACAATTAGATAATTGATTGACTGCAAATTATAGATCCTGGTCCCTTTTTGAAGGCCAACTACTAAGGTAGCAGTGAACAAAGCACAACATGGTTTCCATGGCTTTCTCGAAAGGAAGACAATACTACTATAGTGAAAATCTGAAGTATATAAGCTACCAATAAATGCAGATAGAAAAACCAAGCATGTTCCTTTCCTGAGTACACAGTAGGGTGGCTGTTTCTGCATATCAAAATAAAATCCACCAAAAAGGAGAAAGAAGATGAATACCATGGCTGGTAACTTGAACACACATCAAATATAGTACTGGTATAATTTAAAGCATAGTAAAGCTTGATAAATTAAAAATAGAACTTTGCAAACAACATGCAGATTGAAGTATCATTTAAAATGAGTGAATTATTTGTAGCTATGTACTTTGTAGTTACAGATATCTTTCTCGAAAATGCATTCGATTAATGGGAGGTATCAAAGTGTGTACAACAAGGGAGACACCCATAAACGCCTCACAACAATGTTGAAACCCATAAATGCATGGTACTCCTCCTTGGCAGTCCGTGGGGAAGTACGCTATGAAGGAGAGAGGGAGTCGTGGAGAAGGTGAGGTGGGTGTCATCCGGTTTTAAAGGAGAGTGCCCCAGCGAGAAATGTCCCGCTACGACGGGAAACCGAGTGTGAAGGGGAGGGTCCAACAGGAAACGGGAATGATGCGTCATGAGGTGGGGGTTTTGTATTAGCCGCATGTTGGAGATCACATGGAGGATAGTACGTACAACCACATTCCTGCCCACTCCCCCCCCCACATATGGCTGGATTTGGGGGGAGCCCATACTGTCCTAACAATTGGATTTTTTTGGGATGCCTGCTGGGTGCCTGTTTGATGTCCGAACACGCCCGGACATATAATTTTCAACCTTAGAGACGAAATTAATCATTTGTTTGATTCATTTATATGCATTGTAGCCCGTAGCAATGCACGAGCTTCTACTAGTAAAGCTTAAGTGAATGATGTTTTGCAAGTGCACAGTGCTGGTTGTAGCTGCTTTCGAAGTAAGATGATCAATCCGACAAAGAGCTGAGAAAATGGACATTTGCCACTATAAAGGTTGATCGGAAAGTGCCCGCAAGCTGTCTTAGGGCATCTTCAACGGCGTACTCTAAACCACCCCTAAACACCCAGACCGCGGTGTCTGGACATTGTTTACCATCCAACACCGTGCCACACACGTCTAAGACGTGTCCGGGTGTTCGAATTCCCTCAAACCGACCATAAACTGGTGGGAGGTTCGGAGGAGTCCGGACCTCCCAACTATTGGCCTCTGTAGTCTCGGGACATAGAAAAAAACACAAACGGGCATTTGATGCACTGGGTTGGATGGACGGATTCCGTATCAGGTCAGCGGACACTTCCGGACGAGTCCGCAAATGTTTAGTGTGTCCAATTTGGGTTTTGTTGTTGGAGATGCCCTTGGATTTCAAGCAAAAGTGGTGTGATGGTTGAGAGGTTGCAAGTGTGTTTGAGAGGAAGAACAAAGTATGCGGGAATTGTAACAAAGAACAAGAGAATAATTTAAATGATGAAACTGCAATAGGTCTAAAGGCATTCGCAGGGATTCCAGATTCATCACTAGTATTTAAGATATTCGTAGGTGTAGACAACGAATCTCTGTAACATGTGCTATGTGAGGGTGGATCCAGTAATAATACATACTAATGCCTTAGTCTTGGATTACGCACAACCACCATTACCCATCCATAGCTGCCGCCGGAGTATGATAATGATTAAGGGTCTCTCCATGGATGCGGCATAAAGCATATGAGTCTCCATTATCCCCTTACCAATGATCTGCTAAGGAGATAGGTAGCTTTTGCCACTATTGTAACTCTTAGCTCGATTTGCAATGATAATAGTATCCTTCATGAAGGGAAAAATATTTCGATGGTCGCACAGTATCATGAAGAACATTACTACAAACCATATCATGTAGATCAAATATCCTATTGCATTCAGTTCATACAACTACTAGGGTTCCCCCCATATCTCTCAGAACGAGGGAAACTACTCAGACATGGTGACACAAGACATTATCGAGGTGTTCATATGAATAGCGGATGAATGATTAAGGTGATACATGTATGAATAGACAATAGATTTTGGAATTACAAAAGGATGGATGGGGGAGTTGATGGAGATGGCAATGATGGTGGAGAGTGTTGGTGTCAAAACCGGCAGATCTCGGGTAGGGGTCCCGAACTGTTCGTCTGAGGATCGAAGGTAACAGGAAACAGGGACACGATGTTTTACCCAGGTTCGGGCCCTCTTAATGGAGGTAATACCCTACTTCCTGCTTGATTGACTTTGATGAGTATAGGGGTTACAAGAGTTGATCTACCTCGAGATCGTAATGGCTAAACCCTAGATGTCTAGCATGTATGATTATGATTGCCTCTACGGACTAAGCCCTACGATTTATATAGACACCTGACGGGCCTAGGGTTGTACGGAGTCGGTTTACAGAGAAAGGAATCTTCATATCCAAACGCCAAGCTTGACATCCACACAAAGGAGAGTCCCATCCGGACACGGGGGAAAGCCTTCTATCTTGTATCTTCACGGCCCATCAATCCAGCCCACGTCACATAGCCCGGACGCCCAGGGACCCCCTAATCCAGGACTCCCTCAGTAGCCCCTGAACCAGGCTTCAATGACGATGTGTCCAGCGTGTAGATTGTCTTTGGCATTGCAAGGCGGGTTCCTCCTCCGAACACTTCAAAGCAGTTGGTCAAAAGAACTATATCCGGCTCTGTTCAACAATTACAATCCACAACTGCAAGGGCATGATACTTAATAAAAAAACATGGTATGACTTTACTAACAGCTTTGCTAGTGAGACGTTACGTCTGGCCACTTCATTATCTCAAATCGTTTTTCAACCTTCCGTTCCGTGTTTCGAGACGCACCCTCCGGTGACACGTCTTGTCAAAGCAGAGATCGTGTCCCCTTATTACGGGATTCTCATCAATGAGGGCTTGGGTAATCCAACCGTGCCACCCGCACGATCCCTTGGGAATAGGCAAATTTTAAGGCTTATGAGGGGGGAGGCGCTTGACATTCGCAACTTATATAAATGGATAAAAATCTATCCTTCTCCCCCACACCTTCCTCCCTTCCTGCCTCCACGTCCTTGAGCTCCAGCGCCCCAGTTCCAATCTTTCCCTTCACCCCCAACATCTCCAGCTATGGCTGGATCTGGTTCCTAGGGCAAGTGGATGGCCTCCTCCGTAATGGAGAAGGACATTAAGGATCTACGGGAAGCGAGGTACTTGACGGCGGAGATTACACACAAGTTCCTACCCCAGGGTAGGTCATCCCTACCCCAAAGCCCGGCGAAAGGGTGGTATTCATCCCCCACTTCCTCCGAGGACTTGGGTTTGCCCTCCATCCCTTCGTCCGAGGTCACATGTTTTACTACGGGCTGGATTTCCACGATCTGGCCCCGAATTCCTTCCTCCACATCTCGGCGTTCATCGTCGTGTGTGAGGCATTCCTCCGTGTCCCCCTACACTTCAGCATGTGGCTCAAGGTCTTCAACGTGAAGCCGAAGGTGATCGACGGTCAACACGCTGAGTGCGGCAGCGCCATGGTGAGCAAGCTCCGCCATGCTACCTGGCCCAAAGGGACATTTGTGGACACTGTCAAGGTATGGCAGCAGGAGTGGTTCTACATTACCGAACCCCGCGGCACCAAGTGGGCAGATGCTCCTGCTTTCAGATCCGGACCTCCGCTGCAGCTCGCATCTTGGACCAACAAGGGTCTAGACTGGGGATCCTCTGACGAGGTGTTGATGCTGCAAAAGCGCATCAAGAGTATGATAGAAAAGGACATTACCCTTGCTGATGTGGTCTAGGTGATGCTTATCCGCCGAGCTCTTCCCTGCCAACGACGGCCTCTCAACATGTGGGAGTTCAACCCGGAAGGGCCACGGACCCTGCAGCAATTCTTTGGCACAACGCACAAAGGAATCTGGATGCTGCTTTCAAGAGCCAGAAAATGTGGCCAAGGACGTCTGACGACACCGGCCTCGACTGCAACAATCCGGCCTCCCAAGTAAGTATAAAATTTCCGAACATTACCTAGTTCGTCAATCTTGGGGAGGGGTACTGAAAATTCCGCCCCTTGAACAGGGCTGGATAAAGAAGGCAGAGCGGATCAGATGTCCGGCTCTGCTCCCCGAAGACCCAGCTGAACCTCTATTAATGAGGATGCTGGTCCCGGCGCCCTACCTAGCGCCGGAAAAGAAGGACAAGAAGAAGAAGGGCAAGGAGATGGAAGATGGCCTCCACCACGGAGGTACTTTGGGCGCTACGTCCGGAGGGACTGAGGCTCCTTCCTCTCACGAGGGAGACGAAGACGAGGACGAGGACGAGGAGGAGGAGAAAGAAGAGAACCATCCACTTAAAGGCAAAAAGAGGGCGGCCTCCGTAGATCCAGAGGAGGGAGCGTCCAAGAGGAGAAGAATATCCCTCTCGGATGACTCTATGAAGCGACCCGACCTCAGATGGTCAAGTCTCTGTGCTTAAGTGTCATCCCTGGATCGGTATGCTGACATACACAGTACTCGAGGATTTATAACAGAGGTAAATCACATGTATAAAGTAACGTAAATGCTATTACGTCAATCCAAATAGCGGAAGTAACAACAAGGTTGTGGATTCCCATCAACACCAACGACAAAGTTGAGTGTAGAAATCGTAACCCTAAAGTATCACTTACTCGTCGTAAAATATCCTGCAACATGAGACGTTGCAGCCACAAAGGGTCAGTACATTGATGTACTGGCAAATTCACACCATAGGATAATGAATGAATAATAACTATCACTACATGCATATATGGCTGGTGGAAAGGCTCTATGGTTATAAAGTTTTTGCGAAAAGCCAATTTTTCCCTACTACAAAGGAATATATTTTATTTAACTACAAAGTTGGTTGATAAAATATTGAGAAGGTTCCTTCAACTCAATCCCAAAATAATAATCATTAACCCAATCAAGTTAATTAAATAAAGTGTTGAGATCAACATGATAATCCAAGAACCAGATACTCAAGATGTCCATAACCGGGGACACGGCTAATCATGATTAGTTTGTACACTCTGCAGAGGTTTGTGCACTTTTCCCCACAAGACTCGATCGCCTCCATTGGATTTCTCGCACTACATGGTGTTTGAGAAACGGATGACCGAGACACAGTCTTTCAGAAACATTAACTCATATCAACCTACATCCCTCTACCTGCTGATCCACCTCTTCAAGAGCTCATGCAACTTACTCAACTATGCTAGAGCCCATAATAGCTTGTGGCTGCACACGGAAGTTTCTAGCATGAATAATCTTATGATCCCTTTGAGCCTGGGTGGCATTCCATAGGGTGATCACACGGGTCCTCCAGGATCCCCTTGGGAAAGCACTGGGTTCTCCAGGTGCCTCAACCAATCCACCCAGATGTGTATTAAAGTAGCCACCTTAAGTTTCCTTAGATAATAATAACTCTCGCATCTTTCATGAATTCTCTCAAACCAATCCACGTCTACGAGCATAGCATAGCAGTCTAAGTATAACGTAGTAGTAACTCCCAAGTTTTGAATGCAGGGCAATAGGTTCCTACCTCATCAACTACTTCGCAATACCCACATGTTATCAATCCTACTCATGCAATGTTTGAGGGTGAAACTAATGCATAAAAACTGGGTATGAAAGGGATATGATCAAAGTGTGAACTTGCCTGTACTGTTGATGAAGATGATTCGCACTCAAAACTCTTGATAATTTCTACTCGTCACACTCCGGTCAATCTATCGTAGGCAAGCAATAGTAACCACACATAAGCAATCACTCAAAAGATCGGGAAGAACGAAGAAGACAGTTCGGAAAAAATCAAAACCAAGAAAATAACTCTTGCAAAATAAAACAATTTCTAACAGTACCAAAATTATGTGAATTTGGCCTTATCAGAAAGTTTAGGTCAAGAGATTCGATTTGCAAAAAGAATCAACTAAATCGGAGTTACGAGACTCAAGTTATGTTCAAAAGAAGTTTGAATATGAATCTGAACAAAATTCGAAATTTGAAAATTTCAAAAAGTTGACGTGACAGGTTAACTAGATAGGTGAAAACAAGACGAAACTATAGGCGCTGGTTTCATCTAATTTGGATAAACGAGTGAAAGTTATGGCTATTTGAAAAATTAGGGCCAAGCTGTTTTATAGAAGAAAAATAGTTACGGCTAAAAGAATTTTAGGTCTAACGTATAAATACAGAGAACGAATAAATATACCTTTATAAGGTATAGAAAAGACGACTTCGGAGTGAGGAGACAACTTCCAAAAGTCCCGCCGGAGAGGAGAGATATATTTTTCTTTAGTGAATCTAGTCAAACCAAAATATTGATTTAACCCGAATCGGATGATTTTTGAAGGCTCTATGGGTCTATATTTATTGGTGGAAAAGAGGTTTAGGGGTCAAAGGCTAGACAATGTGGGATTAAACGTAGACGAAAAGAAAAGAAACGGGGAGGCGCCTCGCATGGGCCTAAAGGCCTTAGGCGGTTCGGCCGGCCGCGCGCAATGCAGTTATTTTTTTGAGCAATTGAAAAGAAAGAAAAGAAAAAAAACTATGGAAAAAATATGGGGAGTAATAGGGCCGGATGGGCCTGGCCCATGTAGGATAGAAGAAAAAATAGAATGATGGGGCGCCCGATGCCACTATGCAGCGCACGTGAGCGACAAATACTCACGGGCCGCACATATAGTTTTATTTTAAATAGAAACAGAAAGGAAAACTGAATAAATAAAAATAAAATAAATTTTTATATAGGCATATAATATATCAAAATTTTCATAAAAAGATTTTCTACTAGACGAACATTGTTCTAGCGTCAAATAAAATACAAACAAATTCAAATAAAGCAAAGAGTGCTACTGCTGCAATAAAACCTCATAAAAATCATTTTAAAAACACCAAAATGATTTCAAATTTATTTCTCTCCAATTTTCTACTATAGGGAATCATGTTTCCCTATTTTCCATATATTTTATTTTTGGAGAAAATTAATTTGAATAAAACCCAAATACTCCAAATTGAAAATAATTTCCAAAATGACTTTAAATTAGATCCTTTTAAACTTCCAACTCATATTTCATATGTTTTGAAGAAGTCATTTTATCTTCTCTCATGAAAATCATTGAGTTGCTTAAAGTTTTTGAATTGGAAAATATTTTCAAATAAAATTCAAATCTTTTCAAAACCCTTTTCATTTAAATAAATGGAAGAAGTCATGACATCTTCTCTCTAGGGTTTTGTATTTGAAAAGTATTTGAATTCACGAAGATCAAAATGCAAAATGAAAGTTTGGGAAAGTCCTTTTATTCCCTCTCATTTAACTTTCAAACAGATACGAATTTCACTCAATTTCACTCAAGCAATCATACAACCAAGCAAAACTATCTATTTTATATAACATTCCAAAATTTAGAATTTTTGGATGTTACAAACCTACCACCCTTAAAATGAATCTCGTCCTCGAGATTCGGAGAGGCTAGAAAGAAATAGGTTAGGGTTGGGGTCTTCTCAATTTCCATCGATCGTCTCCGGGGTTTGGGGTGCTACCACCCTTTAGAAACATCGTTACGGTCTCATCAATACTCATATACTTCATCCTTATTGTTGACAGTGTCGGTCTTCTCAGGTCTTCAGGATAATTCCTTCTCTGGGCTCTTCTGATAGTGGCATAACCTTTACCACAATTCTTCTGTCCTTTCATCTTGGTAAGGTTCTTCCATGACTGGGTCTTCTTAGCTGACGGGTCTGGCGCCAAAACTAAACAACTATCGATATCTCATGGTGGTCAACGATTTATGGTTTCTCCTGCAGGAAATGGGTCTGGTTGATCCTCACCGTATAACCTACGGTTGGCAAAAGCTGCCTTGTACAAGGGAAAAATACTTATACCATTCTAAGGTTCAAACAAGGTTTTGATCGTCGTCTCTCCACTATAGGCAAGTCACTCAGATTTACCATCCCATATAGCAAGGCGAATAATAAGAGTAAGTCGGTATGGTGACCAATCCATCCCGCACCAAAATCATTACCTGATATATGGTTTAGCGAACCTCGCAATCTAACACTCGGTCATCCTCACAAGCATTGCAGAAGTTTCTCTTGTCGACGAACCAAGTTCGGAAAAATCCATTGATTCTGCAAGCCAAACAAACATCTATCGTTTCTTCACAACTCTCAGGTTTTGCGTTACTCCTATAAAATCGTCTGTTGATAAAATCGTAACTTCTTCCAGGGTTTTTCCTTTAGCAAGAGTGTGCTTGCTTCTTGGCAGGTCCTGGGGCCTGTGGGTTATGGCCCATCTCATCACTTGCAAACCTTGAATTCATCATCGGGGCAACTGATCCTTATTCCAACATCCAGCTTCCTAGCATTCTTAAATCCATCCAATTTTATTGTCCTTCTTCCTTATATTGGCACCAAACTAAGATGTGATTACTCGGACTCATCATGGATTTACAATTGCTCCATATTACCAACATTATACCTCCTTTATATCCAATAATACTTCATCTATTCATATCCTTCGGGCATCCCACATATCAAGATAAATCTCGTACTTAGTTTGTCTGTAGTCCACTTCGTGGAATATCATTATCTTATCCATGGGTCAGATCTCCTCACAGAGTAATATTGGCCATCTCTGCATGGCACTTCTTCAACTAGGAAACGTGAAACACATCATTAACTCCTGACAGTCCTTCGGGTGACTCCAACTTGTTGGCCCCTTCTCCCATACTCTCCAAAACTCGGTATGGTCCTACAAATCTCGGGGCTAACTTTTCCTTAACTCCAAATCGTTTAACTCCTCGCAGAGGTGGCACACGAAGATATGCTCTGTCTCCGATTTCATAGACTACCTCCTTGCCTTTTGAGTCTGCATAACTCTTCTGCCTGGACTGAGCTACCTTCAGTCTATCTCGAATCAACTTAACATTCTCTTCTGACTCCTTGATCACATTTGGTCCAAACAACTGACGGTCTCCAACTTCATCCCACACCAACGGTGTCTGGCTCCTTCTCCCATACAAAGCTCCAAAAGGGGCCATCTTCAAACTGGCTTGGTAACTGTTGTTGTATGAGAACTCCGCGTAAGGTAGATTATCATCCCTACTAGATCCATAATCTAGCGCACACGCTCTCAACATGTCCTCCGGAATCTGATTGACTCTCTCGGTCTATCCATCTGTCTGCGGATGAAAGGTTGTACTGAACTCTAGCCCAGTACCCAAAGTCTGGTACAGTTGATTCCAAAACTTTGAGGTAAACTGTGTTCCTCTATCTGATACGATGGTCCTCGGAACTCCATGCAGATATACGATCCTGGTCAAATATATCTTGGCCAACTTCGCACTTGTATAGGTGGTTTTCACTGGGATAAAGTGAGCCACTTTGGTCAAGCGAATCAACTACTACCCATATAGAA
This sequence comes from Triticum aestivum, assembly GCF_018294505.1. Lineage (NCBI taxonomy): Eukaryota > Viridiplantae > Streptophyta > Magnoliopsida > Poales > Poaceae > Triticum > Triticum aestivum. The sequence continues at coordinate 505,466,367 of NC_057814.1, forward strand.
TCATATCCCGATCGGGTTCTGGGAAATCCGGTAATGAAATCCATGCCAAGCTTATCCCACTTTCATTCGGGTATCGGCATAGGCTGTAGTAATCCGGCTGGCTTCTGATGCTCTGCCTTTACTCTCTGGCATACATCACCTACGACTACATACTCCGCAATATCCTTCTTCATACCAGTCCACCAGAAAGGCTCCTTCAAATCCAAATACATCTTGGTGTTTCCAGGGTGAATCGAGTATGGGGAGTCATGAGCCTCCTAAAGTATTAACTTCCTGATCTTTGCATTATTGGGCACATATACACGGTCCTCGAACCATAAGGTGTCGTGCTCATCCTTACGAAAACCTTTGGCCTTTCCTTTGCTCATCCTCTCTTTTAACTCAACAATCTCTTTGTCATCCTTCTGAGCTTCACGGATCTTTCCCAACAATGTAGACTGAACTTCCATTGCTGCAACAAAACCTTTGGGAACAATCTCCAACCGAAGTTCCCTGAGATCCTCGGCTAACTCCTTTGGTAATCCTCCGCTTATGAGGGTATTCGTCCTTGTTTTCTTTATGGTTGTGTCCTATTTCTCCACAAAGCTTGTATGCACAAGGTTTCCCCATATCCTTTCCATATGGCCTCAATTTCTGGGACACAAACCGAGACTTTGGCAAAGTCCACTTAAATTCTTCCCAAGTGGTTACTCCTTGCCATCCATTGCTGGTTTGGTACATCCTCCACCTAGTAGCAGCACCTCTTTCAAAACACTGAAGAGCATGCTGGGTCATACCCTTTCCGGCTATAGGGTTATTCTCCATATGATCTTCCATGTTCTGAATCCATTGGTCCGTCTCCAATTGACTTATCGATCCCGGAAAGGTGAGTTCATCTCCATTCATCCTCTATTGGGTCCAGGGGTTTTGGGGTGAGATAAGAGAGATAGAGAGGGATGCACACAATACAACCAAAACTTTTGAAAAGACAGATTTTTATTGTGGCTGTCGGAAAAACATCAAACAAATGACAGCTCACAATCATCGCATCTACGTAGGTATATAACAGGGGTTTGGTCTTCTAAAGGTCAATAAATCTTCAAAGTCATCAAACTCTTCGGTTCTTGTTCATGTCTCCGATGGCTTATTCCGATCATGCTTGTCCTACTCAAGTTCTTTTGCCACATCATCTCTGTTGTCGCAAAGTCTATCGTGATGTCCTTTAATATTTCTGGAGTTGCGTTCCAAACTTCTGGGTTTCAACATCCTTGGCATGAACCCTGGTCCTACTGTCCTTCAGTTCCTGACGAATTCTCCGATGTCTCGAGGTTTTGCTCCTCCAGCTTGGCTACTTTCAACTTCGAGGTCCTGAGTTCTTCACGAAACACTTCTTTGTCAAATACGGCTTTCTGAAGGTCCATCAAATTCTTGATGTAATACTCCAAATCCTGACGATACACCAGCTAAGGTTAAAACTTCATCTTTTGCTGACAGATGCTCCATCATCCTTCTACCATCCAATCCTTCCATGCATATGCATGCTTAACTCAGCACGGTGACAATAGCATAAGCGGGCGATAACATCATGGATAGCCGTGTTTCTTCCCTTGTCATTGCCATGAGCTATCATTCCATAGTTGATATCTCATGCCTTAGGGTTTTCTTGACAAAACTTTGAGTTTCTAACTCTCCATGTTCCGGTCTTTCTCCAACACACCTTGATCTCGGGTATTGACGGCTTCCATAGTCTGACAAAATCCATAAGGGTAGCCTTCCTATACCAATCTGGAAATTCTTCACAGCCTTCAAATTCTCCTAGTCTTCGGAGTCTTCAACCATTGTAGTTTCCATTATTATAATGCTCCGTAAAATCCTCTTCATTCCAAAGTGGTCTTAGTTGTCCGATATCTTGTACTTCTTGGAGTGGTATCATCAGTCGAATCTTCGAGTGGTCCAAAGGGAAAAGGGGTATGGTCTTACTTAAAGGGAATATTTGAATAAGCTCAGAAGAGAGGAGAGGTAAAAGATCTTTTTGAAAAGAACGTTACAGAGGAAAATCTTTCCTATGGGCTTGCAGTTTCTAGGGTTCACGTCCTACAGTCAACATCTGCTCTGATACCATCTTGTAGCAACCCGACCTCAGACGGTCAAGTCTCTGTGCTTAAGTGTCATCCCTGGATCGGTATGCTGACACACACAGTACTCGAGGATTTATAACAGAGGTAAATCACATGTATAAAGTAACGTAAATGCTATTACCTCAATCCAAATAGCAGAAGTAACAACAAGGTTGTGGATTCCCATCAACACCAACGGCAAAGTTGAGTGTAGAAATCGTAACCCTAACGTATCACTTACTCGTCATAAGATATCCTGCAACATGAGACGTTGCAGCCACAAAGGGTCAGTACATTGAATGTACTGGCAAATTCACACCATAGGATAATGATGAATATAAGCTATCACTACATGCATATATGGCTGATGGAAAGGCTCTATGGTTATAAAGTTTTTTGCGAAAAGCCAAATTTTCCCTACAACAAAGGAATATATTTTATTTAACTACAAAGTTGGTTGAAAATATTTGAGAAGGTTCCTCCAACTCAATCCCAAAATAATAATCATTAACCCAATCAATTAATTAAATAAAGTGTTGAGATCAACATGATAATACAAGAACCAGATACTCACGATGTCCATAACCGGGGACACGGCTAATCATGATTAGTTTGTACACTCTGCAGAGGTTTGTGCACTTTTCCCCACAAGACTCGATCGCCTCTGTTGGATTTCTCGCACTACAGGGTGTTTGAGAAACGGATGACCGAGGACACAGTCTTCAGAAACATTAACTCTTTACTCCAGGTAGACCATCCCAACCTACATCCCTCTACCTGCGGATCCACCTCTTCAAGAAGCTCATGCCACTTACTCAACTATGCTAGAGCCCATAATAGCTTATGGCTGCACACGGAAGTTTCTAGCATGAATAATCTTATGATCCCTTGAGCCTGGGTGGCATTCCATAGGGTGATCACACGGGTCCTCCGGATCCCCTTGGGCAAGCACTGGGTTCTCCAGGTGCCCAACCAATCCACCCAGATGTGTATTAAAGTGCCACCTTAATTTCCTTACGATAATAATAACTCTCGCATCTTTCATGAATTCTCTCAAACCAATCCACGTCTACGAGCATAGCATAGCAGTCTAAGCATAACGTAGTAGTAACTCCAAGTTTTGAATGCAGGGAATAGGTTCCTACCTCATCAACTACTCGCAATACCCACATGTATCAATCCTACTCATGCAATGTTTGAGGGTGAAACTAATGCATAAAAACTGGGTATGAAAGCGATATGATCAAAGTGTGAACTTGCCTTGTACTGTTGATGAAGATGATTCGCACTCAAAACTCCTTGATAATTTCTACTCGTCACACTCCGGTCTATCTATCGTAATGCAAGCAATAGTAACCACACATAAGCAATCACTCAAAAGATCGGAAGAACGAAGAAGACAGTTCGGAAAACATCAAAACCAAGAAAATAACTCTTGCAAAATAAAACAATTTCTAACAGTACCAAAATTATGTGAATTTGGCCTTATCAGAAAGTTTAGGTCAAGAGATTCGATTTGCAAAAAGAATCAACTAAATCGGAGTTACGAAACTCAAGTTATGTTCAAAAGAAGTTTGAATATGAATCTGAACAAATTTTGAAATTTGAAAATTTCAAAAAGTTGAAGTGATAGGTTAACAAGATAGGTGAAAACAAGACGAAACTATAGACGTTGGTTTCATCTAATTTGGATAAACGAGTGAAAACTTATGGTTATTTGAAAAATCAGGGCCAAGCTGTTTTACAGAATAAAAATAACTATGGCTAAAAGAATTTTAGGTCTAACGTATAAATTCAGAGAACGAATAAATATACCTTTATAAGGTATAGAAAAGATGACTTCGGAGTGAGGAGACAACTTCCAAAAGTCCCGCCGGAGAGGAGAGATATATTTTTCTTTAGTGAATCTAGTCAAACCAAAATATTGATTTAACCCGAATCGGATGATTGAAGGCTCTATGTGTCTATATTTATTGGTGGAAAAGAGGTTTAGGGCTCGAAGGCTAGGCAATGTGAGACTAAACGTAGACGAAAAGAAAAGAAACAGGGAGGCGCTTCGCATGGGCCTAAAGGCCTTAGGCGGTTCGGCAGGCCGCGCGCTATGCAGTTTTTTTTTAGCAATTGAAAAGAAAGAAAAGAAAAAAACTATGGAAAAAAATATGGGGAGGAATAGGGCCTGGCCCATGTAGGAGAGAAGAAAAAAATAAAATGATGCAGCGCCCAATGCCACTATGCACCGCACGTGAGCGACAAATAATTACTGGCCGCACGTATAGTTTTATTTTAAATAGAAACAAAAAGGAAAATTGAATAAAAATATAAAATAAGTTTTTATATAGGCATATGTCATATCAAAATTTTTAGAAAAAAGATTTTCTACGAAACGAACATTTTCTAGCGTCAAATAAAATACAGACAAATTCAAATAAAGCAAAGAGTGCTACTGCTGCAATAAAACCTCATAAAAATCATTTTAAAAACACCAAAATGATTTCAAATTTATTTATCTCCAATTTTCTACTGAAGGGAATCATGTTACCCTATTTTCCATATATTTTATTTTTGGAGAATATTAATTTGAATAAAACCCAAATACTCCAAATTGAAAATAATTTCCAAAATGACTTTAAATTAGATCCTTTTGAACTTCCAACTCATATTTCATAAGTTTTGAAGAAGTCATTTTATCTTCTCTCATAAAAATCATTGAGTTGCTTAAAGTTTTTAAATTGAAAAATATTTCCAAATAAAATTCAAATCTTTTCAAAACCCTTTTCATTTAAATAAATGGAAGAAGTCATGTCATCTTCTCTCTAGGGTTTTGTATTTGAAAAGTATTTGAATTCACGGAGATCAAAATGCAAAATGAAAGTTTGGGAAACTCCTTTTATTCCCTCTCATTTAACTTTCAAACAGATACGAATTTCACTCAATTTCACTCAAGCAATCATACAACCAAGCAAAACTATCTATTTTATATAACATTCCAAAATTTAGAATTTTGGGATGTTACACTCTGGTTCGGATTCCAAAGCAATCCCCAAGCACCGCCCCTGGGACAAGCCTATTGCCGCGTCGTAAGTACCTAAGGATGCTTCACATACATCTGATCTTTTGCGAATTGTGAGAATAATGTTAATGTACGTGTTTCAGTCCTGCCCGCAATCTTCCTCAACAATCCTCTTCATCGGGGGATTTGCCGCCGGAGATGATGGAGAAAGAGACGCCTCCACAAGCTTCCTCGCCCCCTAGGGCGGATGACCTTGAGGTGTCATCCCAGAGGATTTCTCCGGATCGCCAAGAGGTGCGGGGGACCATCAAGACGGCGCCAGAGGGTAACACCTCGGCTGTCAAGGGCACGGGGGGCACGACCCCCGCGGGAACTGGCGATGGGGGCCTTGGATTGTCCGCCCCCCAGCCGAATACTGCTCCGAAGACGGACCCAAAGTCGAGTGAGCGGCCCCCTTCAGGGGAAGGGGGAGTGGCTACTGCTACGGCGACCTCCATGAATCCGGAGGCGCCGAACACTCTGATGGATGTACTGCAAAGTGCATCCGTCTTAGAGGAGCACCGTACCTTGATGGGTACGGTGGTTGAGAAGATTCAGTCCGCTAAAAGCGGGCTGAATGACGCCTTCACGAGCCTACCACTACTGGAATCAGCTATTTTGCCGTCTGCCACGGCGGACGGCAAAGGCAACGAACGGCGGACGGCAAAGGCCTTTGCCGTCAGCCGCGGACGGCAACTAGGCTCCGGCAAAGTAGGCTAACGGTAAACAGCTACTTTGCCGTCTGCTTCCTGGCGGCTGACGGCAAAAGGCCCTTTGGCCGTCCGCGGCGGACGCAATAATTGTGCCTTCAGTCCGTTAAGTGGCTAACGGCAGGCCTTTGCCGTCCGCCGCGGACGGCAAAACTTTCTATGCCTTTGCCGTCTGCCATATGATGTCATCTACACGTCACTACATGGCAGGCCTTTGCCGTCCGCCGCTGACGGCAAACTCTTTACTCTTTGCCGTCTGCCACTGTAGGCAATTGACCAAATGGGTTCAGCTCCCAGGAAGCACAGCTGGCTGCCCACGTGGCCTCTTTGCCGTCCGCTGCAGACGGCAAAGAGCCCGTTGCCGTCGGTGCAGACGGCAAAGAGCCTGCATAATTGGCTCTTTTTTCTGTTTTTTATTAATCCAACAATTTATATCACAAATATATATGACATATATAGATATATTCACAGCAACCATATAAGATATATATGATATATATGACAACAATTTTCACAGCAATCATATAAGATATCCATCCAACAGCAGAGTTCCATCATACATAGTTTCCATCACATATGTCCATCCAACTACCAAGTCCATCATACATAGCATAGTTCATCCAACTACCAAGATACATGCATAGTTCAACGATACAAAAGAAACAGAGAAGGGATAGAGCACTCCATCTATGCAGCTTCGTCAAGTGAATGAAAATCTGCAAAAATGAAAAATAAGAAAAGTTGAAATAGTGACTAAACAAGAAGAGACTAGAACAAGAAGAGTATGTCATTTATGGCTAACTTACGTGAAATGGATCAATATATGAGCTAACTAAGTTGAAATGGGTCGTTTATGAGCTAACTAAGGTCAAATGGATCGTTTTTGAGGTAACTAAGGTGAAATGGATCGTTTTTTTAGCTCACTTAGTCAAATGGATCATTTATGAGCTAACTTAGTTGAAATGGATCGTTTTTGAGCTAACTTTGTTGAAATGGATCATTTATGAGCTAATTTAGTTGAAATGGATCTTTTTGAGCTAACTTTGTTGAAATGGATCATTTATGAGCTAATTTAGTTGAAATGGATCTTTTTGAGCTAACTTAGGTGAAAATGGATCATTTAAGAGCTAATTTAGGTGAAATGGATCGTTTTTAGCTCACTTAGGTCAAATGGATCATTTATGAGCTAAATTAGTTGAAATGGATCGTTTATGAATAACCTAGTAAGATGGGTCATTTTGGAGTTAACTAGGTGAAATGGGCCATTTTAAGCTAACGTAGGTAAATGGATCATTTAGGAGCTAATCTAGGTAAAATGGGTCATTTTTGAGCTAATTGGATGAACTGCATCATTTATAAGCTAACCTAGGTAAAATGGGTCATTTTGGAGGAAAGAAGCTAACTCTAGGTCATTATGGTAAGCATATGGAGGAAATAAAGCTAAGTCTAGGTCTTTATGCATTTGTTAAGCAAAACACTAGAGAAACTTACCGTGATCAGGGAGGTGTAGGAGCGGGGTGGCTAGTGCCGCTACCTGGAGAAGGATCGTGCGATGCGTTTCTGGAGTTAAGCTGCACCAAAGAATCATTTCCAATGTCTCGTAGCATTATGACCCTCAAATGTTAAGACTAGCAGTAATGTTCATTCAAATTAAACTCACCGTGCTCCCAGGAGCAATCACTGGCATCGGCGGAGCGGGCTGACCGGACTTCTCGCACACAGACTGCACATTTGGTTTTCACAACAGAGTCATACTAGTTAGTAATGAGACTCAAATGTTAAGACTAGCAAGTAATCTGCAGAAGAAACTTACCACAAGGAGCTCGTACATGGCCCTTTCCTGCATGTCCATTTCGTGCCCTCTCCTCCTCCATCATCTTTCTCGTCCTCTCCTCCCATCTCCCGCTGCCTTCCCGCCGCCTCCGCCAGAAGTTTCTTCTCCGTTCTATCTCTCTCGCTGTATAGCAGCCTGCAACACCACTACATGACCATTTGTAATCATTGATGGAAGCGCACAAAATGTAATGGAGAAAGAAAACTGAGTACGTATCACTAACCTGATGGCGAGTTGCACTCGCCGTTCACAAGGCTTATCTCAGGAGCGGAGCTCGACTGGCGCGCCTTGATCTCCGGGAGAGTGCTAGGACAACGGATAAGTCCATCTCCAATGGCTATGGAGCCATGGGACCTCCCGCCACCAGATATCATCCACCAGCTCTGGATCAATGGGACCTGAGCTCGGGTTAAAGTCCTCCCTTTCCTCGCCTTCCCCTCATCTCTATATCTCACGAGCTTGTGTGGGAGGAGATGTTGGTGAAGTTGTTTGCATCATCGAGTCAGACTGAGAGAAAGCCTTGACTTTCTTGAAAGAGGCAGTGTGGGCATGGCATACAGGTCGTACACTCTGGCACTTATCCGCCTTATTGTAGCGTGCCTGAAAGAGAGAAACAATGAAAATTAGTAATTAAAGGGGCTTCAAGCTAGCATGATGAATGAATTGCATGAATCATGAGCAAACCACATACCCAGTTGCGCCAGAACATGATATAAGTTGGAGCTGCCTTGATGGTGTGGCAACACCTTCCATTTGGGCACGTTTGTCCCTTGGCCTCGTTGTGGAGGGCTAGCCATTCTTTTTGAGCACCACTCATCGACCAACACCTCCCAACAATCCATCCATTCGTTGGGTGCCGTGTCGGTGTCGGGGTCGGGGGTGTCGTGTCGGTCCTCGGGGTCGGGTGTCGGGGTCGGGGTCGGGGGTCTCGGGGTCGCGGGTGTCGGGTCGGGGTGCCGGGTCGGGGTCGGGGTGCCGTGTCGGTGTCGGGGTCGGGGTGGCTCGGGTCCAGGCTCGGGGTCGGGGTGTCCGGGGTCGGGGTCGGGGTCTCGGCGGTCGGGGTGTCGGGTCGGGGTGAAGTGTCGGAGTCGTGTCGGGTCAGGCTCGGGGTCGGGGTCTCGGGTCGGGTGTCGGGTCGGGGTGCCGGGTCGGGGGTGTCCGGTCGGGGTGTCGGGTCGTGGTGCCGTCTCGGGGTCGGGGTGTCGGTCGGGTGCCCGTCAGGGGGTCGGGGTGCCGTGTCGGTGTCGGGTAAGGGTGGGTGTGGTGTCAGGGTGTCGGTGCGGGGTGTCTTCCGTGTCGGTGTCGGGGTCGGGGTCTCGGGGTCGGGGTGTCGGGTCGGGGTGCGGGGTCGGGGTGCCGTGTCCGGTGTCGGGGTCGGGGTGTCGGGTCAGGCTCGGGGTCGGGTGGTCGGGGTCGGGGGTCGGGGTCGGGGTGCCGGGTCGGGTCGGGGTGCCGTGTCGGTGTCGGGGGTCGGGGTATCGGGTCAGGCTCGGGGTCGGGGTTGGGGTCGGGGTGTCGGGGTCGGGGGTGTCGTGTCGGGGTGCCGGGTCGGGGTCGGGTGCCGTGTCGGGTCGGGGTTTTTTCCTCTTTTTCCTTTCTTCTCTTCCTCTCCTCTTTCTCTCTTCTTCTTCTTCTTTCCTCAAACTAAACTAAACCCTAAACTAACTAAAACTAAAACTAAACTAAAACTAAACTAAAACTACAACTAAATATAAATCTAAACTAAAACTAAAACTAAAAGGAAAAAACAGAAGAAAAAATAGAAAAACAGAAAAAGGGGGGCTCACCTGGGGCAGGGCCGGTGGAGGGGGGGCGCGGGCGGTGGAGGAGGCGGCCTGGGGCGGCGGGGGGCGCGCGAGGGGGGTCGGGGCGCGGGGGGCCAGGGCGGGGGGGGCGACGGCGGGTGGGGCGGCGGGCAGCCGGGGCGATGGGGCGACGGGGCGGCGGGGGCGACGGGCGGCGGCGGGGGCGACGGGTGTGGGGCGACGGGCGGGCGGGGGCGACGGCGGTGGGCGCGGGGCCCGGGGGCGGCGGCGAGTGTGGGGCGGCGGCGCGCGGCGGGGCGGCGGCGGGTGGGAGGAGAGAACGGCGAGGAGAAACTGAGTAACGGGCGGGGGGTACGGGCCGTTAGGTAGTGCCCTCTTTGCCGTTCCGCCTCTCTTTGCCGTCCGCCTTTTTGCCTCTTTGTCGTCTGCTAGCAGACGGCAAAGAGGTGGGCCGTTAGGTTTTTCCCAAACGGCGGGGGGTGGGGGGCCACCTCACTCTTTGCCGTCTGCTGGCAGACGGCAAAGAGCTCGCAGATGGCAAAGAGCTTCTTTGCCGTCTGCCGTTTCTTTGTCGTCTGCTTTTGGATAGCTGATGGCAAAGAGCTTCTTTGCCGTCAGCTAGCAGACGGCAAAGAGCTGGCAGATGGCAAATTAGCTGATTCCAGTAGTGTACTAACAGGCTTCGAGGTATGCGATGTAATGTGCTTAGCCGCTTTCCATATGAAAAATACGCCTGTATATAGATAGTAGCCCCTGAGACTCTGGTCCGCTCATAAAGAGAGGCGAACAGAGGATCTATAGATATCTTCAGGAAGTGACATACTTATTTGATTGGAAAAATAGGCTTCACTATTAGCGGCGACCGCCCAGGCCGCGGAAGTTTCCGAACTGAAGCTGGCTGATGAGGACATTGTCCTTATGAAAAAGCGGCTTGACGAGGCGCCAGGTATATTTCGGGCATCCCGTTTGTGCCTATAAGACGATGAGCATGCTAGGTTGAAACTTAGACGCTGTTATGTGCATAATTGCATATGGTGCTGCCGTGGTCGAGACCCTCAGGGGTGAACTTGCCCGGGCCAAGGAGCAGGCCAGGGTGAGCAATGCGGCAGCTGATAAAGCAGCTATAGATTTGAAGGCCGAACAGGCCACCCGGCGCTAGTTCGAGGTGCGGATATCTGCCATAGAGCAAGAGCTCAAGGACACCGCCCGCAAGTGCAAGTCCCTCGAGGAGGAGTATAAAGCCAAGGCAACCGAACTTGACAAGGCCCTTCAGGAGGCCAAAGAGGTGTGGTCCAAGTCTAGAGCGGCTCGCAAGGAGATCCGACAAGCTAGACAGATAGCGGCTGGTAAGCCCTTTCTTTTGCAGACTAAGTTTGGCGCTCAGAAATATGCCTTGCTTAATCGACTGTGGAGTTCTCCAGGCGTGTTTGCGGATCTTCCGAAGAGTGCCGCCGACACCGCGCAATTCTTCCTGGCTTAGGAAGGACACGCGACAGAGGAGCTGTTCTAGTCACAGTTCATGGCACGGGAGCGTTCGGCGCTGCTAAATGATCAAATGGCGCAGTGGGCCGAGCTGCATAAGATGTCTGGAGCGACCATGAAGGACGTCATAGTTCGGGTATGGCCCGCCGAACCCATTCCGAGCAGCTATTTCGGCCTAGTACGGCGACTCGTCGATGCCCTGCCCCGAATCGATGCAATCAAGCGGTCAGTGTGCATAGAAGGCGCATGGATGGCCTTCGCCCGCGTCAAGATGTACTGGGCGAAGATGAAGGCCATCGTTATTGCGGTTGAGGGCCCTCCCGGAGGCAAGGACCACCGCACGCCAGAGCGCTACTTAGAAGATGTCCTAGAAGGCGCCCGCTTGATAGAGGGCCAATGCTCAAAGGACATTATGTTCGAATGAATGTACCCAAACTGCCTGAGCGTTTTTTAATATATATGAAGGCGTTGTGATATAGATGTGCCATTGTCTGAAAGTTCTTTCCTCCTGTGCGGCCGTTTGTGCATTCTTGAGAGTTTTCCATCGTCGGCTTCGACCCTCACTTAGATACTACGGGGTGTTCGGAATAGCACATGACCACACTTGACCCAACGTCTTGGTCCGTAAAGGAGGTGTCAGTGTGGCGAACCAGGCAATCAGACTATGTGGCTTTACCACTCTCACTTAGCCATAGGAGTTTGACGATGGGGCTATAAGATAGCCCCTGGTATGTACGCGGCTATCCAGATGCGGATGCGTTACGCGTGTGACAGGAAAAACAGTCCTTCGTATAATACGGAAAAAACGCTAAAGATTTAGTAGGTCACCGAGTGGCTGACCAGCTCTCGCCACATCATGACAGTCAGTTTTCGGCTTTCTCTACTGAGGTGCTTGACTGGACGAACCAGAAACACAATCGCAGTAGTTCTCCCTTTACTACCCTAGCCGAACAATCGGAACCTAAGGTAGCAAACACAGGAGCCGGGCAACCCAACTATTTATCAAAGACATGATTCGGAGCCGATGCATATAATGCAAAATTTGGGACGCCGAAGTGTGCTATAAAGCTATTCGGGCTTTTGTTTGGCACCACATATGTGGCCACATGGAGCCCCTGGCAATGTGTGCCGAGGTGAGTGAAACAACTGAGGAGACGGAATACAGTTTATGAATAAGGTCGATACCGAATAAATATTGTCTCCACTAGAATCCGATTGATACGTCAAAACATGATCTTACAGAGGGCATCTTAATCACCAAGGCCATTTTACATGCCGGGGGTCTAAGAATAAGGGGGAAATCTCTATACAAGTCCTTGAATAAAGTTTTGTTCTACAAAATCATTTGGAACTCCTGCCGCACGTCTGCGCCGCTTTTGCCATGGAGGGAGAGATTCCTTGAGAGGAATAGTCTTTGGCTATCTGTACGAAACCGGGCTCGAGGAGAGTCCTTGTAAGTCCGTAGGATGAAAAGGTTTTAATGTACCTATTATAAAAAAGAAAAATAATTGACGAAAAGAAAAGGGAAGGCCATATAGGGTCCAACCGTACTATAGGCATGTCCGTATGGTGCCTCCGCCGATGCCCAAGGTATCTTGAGTGCATAATTATGCACGTGCGGTATGGATTTCGCGGATGTGAGTGGCGATCGACGGAGGCGAAACTGCTAGTCTAGCTCTGGAATTACCGAGCTATCAGTGTGCGGGAATGGTCGGACTTGTCTAACAAAGTCCGGCGGCTTGATGGCCGCTGAGGTATGCGGCTTGATAGGGCCGCTCTGTATTTCTGCCACGAGGGTCGCGGTATGCTCCTCCGTACGGAGGGAGCGTTCCGTGTTTCCATTGACTGTTATGACGCCACGTGGGCCCGACATCTCACTACAAAAAAAAGACACATCCGTGACATTTTGGGCCGAACGAATTTTTTTCTGTCATACATATGACACTTCTATGACGATAATTGTGACAAAACCCGGTATCATCATAGATGTGGTGGGCTCCTACTTCTATGACAAAAAATCATGACAGAAAATGGGCTTTTCGTCCTGGGCGGGCCGGAGACGCAGCTGCATGACATTCTTTGGGCCGTCCATGACGGAAAAAAACCGTGGTAGAAGCGAGGGCGAGGAAAATTTCGGGGAGTTCCCGGTTACGGTGGGAGGTCGGGGGCCGAGCGATGCGCGTTTCTCTCGTACACGTACGCGCGTGTGTGCGAGGCGTTGGCTCTAACTGAACCCGAGCGAGGCGTTGGGCTCTAACTGAACCGAAGCGATCACTGCAGGCTACCGTTACTGAACCGAGCGATCGATCGATGGCTGTTAACTGAACCCGATCGAGCGATTCCTTCGCTACTGCTGCTAACTGAAGCCGATCGATGCTGCCTCTGGGATGAACAGTGAGCGTTGCGGGGGGGGGGTTGGATGAAAAGTGAGCGGTTGGTGTTGCCTCTGGATGAACAGGACCCACCGTGGTGTTGGTGGAGGGGCTGGATGAACAGTAGACGGTGAGGGGTGCCCGTGGAGGGGTGGTTGAACAGGACCCCGTGGCGTGGAGGGCTGGATGAACAGTAGAAGGTGGAGGGGGTGCCCGTGGAGGGGTGGTTGAAACAGGACCCCGTGGTGTGGAGGCTGGATGAACAGTAGACGGTGGAGGGGTGCCCGTGGAGGGGTGGTTGAACAGTACCGGTGGAGTAGCGCGGCGATGGAGGCTGGATGAATAGAAGCCCGTGGAGGTGGGAGGAGGTCGACGGTAGCCCCGTGGAGGCTGGAGGAGGTCGACGGTGGAGATGAACAGTAATCCGTGGAGTCCCGTTTTGCGGTACGCCACACCCCTCCCGATGAACAGGACCCCCGTTTCGACCGTAGGAGATCGTTTCGTCCGTTTTGCGGTACGCCACACCCTCCCGATCAACAGGAACCCCCGTTTCGACCGTAGGAGGTCCGTTTCGTCCGTTTTGCGGTACGCCACCCCCTCCCGATCACAGGACCCCCGTTTCGACCGTAGGAGGTCCGTTTCCCTCGTTTTGCGGTACGCCACACCCCTCCCCGATCAACAGGACCCCGTTCCGAACGTAGGAAGGTCCGTTTCCTCCGTTGTGCGGTACGCCAGGCCTCGTTTCCATCGCATGTTCCGTCCAAGCCCTCCCGATGAACACGACCACGCATTCCGTTCGACCCAGCCGGTTGGCTCCCACGCGTTCCGTTGCCTCCCGATGAACACGACGCATTCGTTGCCCTCCCCATGAACACGACGCATTCCGTTGCCTCCCCATGAACACGACGACGACGTGTTTCTCCGTTCCGACCCAGCCATGTCAACGAGCCCTCGCGTATCGTATGCGCGAGTAGGCGTTCGAGACCCCGCCCGTATGTACACATACGTGGCCGTATTTTCTTTCTTGCACCCTGGCCGCTGTACGTACGTGTACATGCTACGTGCGCGCCTCTACATCCACCAGTATATATGTACGTACACGTTCGCGACCAAAATGACAATGCTACGTACGCTTCGACCAGGTGGGTCCCGACTGTCAGGCACTTCCTTGCGTGCGAAGATGTAGCTGGTGGGTCCCAGCAGTCAGGGGGGCGAATCGTTTTGTTTTTTTTTTGCCCGGACGCACTTCCTTGCGTGCGAAGGTGTAGCTGGTGGGTCCCAGCAGTCAGGGGGAAACGTTTTTTTCATGAAATACGGTGGCCCGTCCGGTGCGTCCCCGCTGTCAGGTGGAGGAATAATTATTTTGTGCGTAATAAGGAGGCACTTCCTTGCTGCGGTCCTGGACCCAGCTGTCAGCGTCTCCATGCACAGTACTCTTCCGATGGAAGTCGGTCATTGACCACATTGACCACGCCGCGCCGAGAGCACCACGGTGGTGGATGAAGGCGAGGCCTAGGAAGGGGATGACACGGAGGCAGGGAAGACTCGGCAGTTGTTTCCCACGCGGAGGGGAGTACGACTGTACGAGGGTTTACTGGTCCGTCTGCCGTCGCCGGAGAATAACAGTAGGTGTGGTGAGTAGAGGGATGGCTAGGCCAGCGATGGGAGTACGATGGGACGGTGAGGCCTGCGCGGCAGCACAGCCGGCCGCGGGGAGGAGGGAGCAGGCAGTCCCACCGGCGCTTATTTGAGCGGCTGGAGCAAGGAAGAGCAGAGATTGAAGAAGCACGACGGCGTTGGATGGACATCCAACAGTCAGTGCTTGTGCGTCAACCTTTTTTTAGGAAAGCCTCAATCTGTGGAAAACAGCATACAGCCATCTGCCATTATTTCTAATAATTTACAGCCCATTTGCTAATTCCTTAAGGTTTTTTGAGCGCCATATTATTTTTGTTAGCATTACAGCCCATATTGTGGCCCACGGTTAAATAATTATTACGAAATTTTGCAATATTTCGATGCGGTCCGAACTATTTTTAATCCCGAAATTTCGACTCACATTCAAACTGATTTTAAAAAATAAATGTATATCAATATAAAATCCAACAAATTCTCCACGCATAAAATTAATGTAATTTAAAATCTTGAAATGAAAAAAAAGATATTTGAAACTAATTGCCGGTTGATGTGTTTTAAAAATATACAGCCCATTTCCCATTATGATGGGCATTTTCTCGACCAGCCGAATGAAAGCTCTCCTTGTCTTGAAAGATTTGCAGCCCAACAGGCCTGACAAAGTGACTTACTTGGCAAATCACACAAAAACTGGGCTGTGGCCGTGGACCCAGCTGTCAGCCTCTCCACGTACAGTATTCTTCCGATGGAAGTCGTTCCTTGACCACATTGACCACGCCGTGCGGAGAGCACCACGGCCGTGGACGACGGCGAGGCCTAGGAAGGGGACGACGCGGAGCCGGGGAAGACGCGGCAGTGGAAGCCCGCGCGGAGAGGAGTACGAGGGTTCACTGGTTCGGCTGCGGTGTGAGGCTGCCGTCGCCGCAGGGCTTGGCCAGCTGTGGGAATAGTAGGGGGCGGTGAACTTATAGCCCATTTGCGTTTTGTAAGAATGTACAACCCATTTTTGAATTCTAATGGAATTTACAACAGCCCATTTACAGTTTGTTAAAAGTACAGCCCATTTTCTAGCTAGGACAACGATTAATAATTTCAACCAACCGTTGAAGACAAAATTCAATAAATTTCCCACATTTTGATGGGATCCGAAATATTTTTATCCCGAAATTTCTAGTCAGATTAATATAAATTTGTATTACGTAAAAATCCAACGAAACATTGCGCGCGCAATAATGAAATTTAAGATTTTCAAAATCCATAAATAATATTTTATAAACTAATTTCGTGTTTGGTGCATTTTTTATAGTTACTGCCCAGTTTTTATAATTACATCCCATTTATTATTTTTTAAAGCCCCATTTTCCTGTTAAGCCTAATGCATCCCTCTAGGAAAGATTGCAGCTTAGCGGGGCGGAGAATAACAAGTTGACCTTGCCTGGGTATTCCTCAAAAAGACATATAGCTGGGCTAGCCATTTTCATCTTGAAAAAATTAGTATCTGGGCTGGATATCTGGCCTGGGCTAGACGGGCCACAGCCCGCCCAGTTAATACCCTGCTCTCCTCTGAACAACAACGAAATCATCGCCAAGAAAAACTCTGCAGTGCTCACGCCTCAAAAACACAAATACTACTCGAGCTGCTTGGTCCCAACTGTCGGCCACACCTTGTGCAATTCTCTCGTTTATATTGACTACATAGGTTGACAATGGTGTGGGACCATGATGTCAGGAAACTAGGAGAATGCAAAAAAAAAGTTGTACATAATAAGGAGGCACTTGCGTACGTACGGCTATGGCCCTAGTGGGTCCCTAGTGTCATCCAGTCAAAATAAAGTCATCTCCTGAATCCTCATGTTCGTTGACGATGTTAACAATGCTCGGTGCCACGGCGAGCGCAACAACTCGAAGGACAATGGAGAAGGCCTCGCGGGCCCTACGGATGGTCTGATACAGCGCCCGCTGCTCATTCAGGAAGCCAGGATCATCGGACACCTATGAGTACCTTCGTGAAACTGAGACGGCATGAAACGGTAAGGCCGCGCTTGGGAGCTCTGGTTTATTTCAAACCTGTATTAACATACAAGTGTAATTTACTCGTCATCGGAAACAACGCGTAAAATACAGGCGTAATGAAACCGAGGGCCCGAGGTCTGTAAGTAAAACCGGCGGGTTACGCGTGTAATTTGAGAGACCAGTGTATATTTTACGAGCACTGCTATATGGACGACATTACTAGACGATACATGCACGACGTGCGTATCATGCCATCCATGGGCAAGGCTGAAACAGCAGCTAACGGCTGGATTAGCAATCGTCCGAGTGTCGTTCAGCGTTTTTATCGTGTGTGAAGTACTTCCGATATTTTACTGGTCGAAATCGACCAACCAAGCGCCTTCGCCCGAGACCATCTGCTTTAATTTACAAGCGTCAGTTTTACAAGCGGTTTTGGTTGGAAAACGACGATCCAATCACGGCCTAATATCATGAGTTGGTCGGAAGATCATATGGTTTCACGTCTAACCTACCCGACTTGTCGTATAGGCTATGAATGAAACATCAGACGATGAACTTCTTAAGCACGGAAACAACAGAAGAGGATGATCTTCTTAACAAGCAAATCACTGGCATTAGATCGACATGCAAAACAATACGAAGCATTATTCTCAGGAGGCACGGTGAACAGCTCGTGATGCCGCATGCCACAACATTCCAAGCTCAACTTTGCAATCAAACACAAGGCCTGGCATTACATAGACAATATTCAGAACAAACTCTTAACACAAGAATATCTCAGCAGAGTAACTATTTACTTCTAAACTGAACACAGGAATAGGAAAAAACACTCGACGCTGCTCACAGCAAGGGCGTCCCACTCAAAAATATCAAATGCATGTCTTCTGGCTAACATCAATGAGCAAATTTTGACAAGGTTTTCCAATTCCAATATATTAAACTAACGTCTTCTTGCTAACATCAATGATTAAACTTTGACAAGCTTTTCCCATTCAAAATATGTAATGCCTATGATCGTGGAGTCCTGTCGTAGCTTCTTGTACTTGTTTGGGCACTTTTTGCCCAGGGCACTCCACGTGTTGTTAAATTGCCAATGGTCTCTGCAGACTAGTCATGTCACCGGTGTCTAATAATACTCTGTAAAGCTTCTCGGTCATTCCTTCTGTAATGTAGCGCAAACAGTGACTACTTCTTTCTGCAAAGTGGAACGACCAACTGGACCCAGTAACGCAGCAGTTTGCCTTGGACACATTGGCTCCTTTTGTGCAGTTCAACTAAATCAAAGTCGGAATAAAACCGAGCTTTAATTTTGATATCCCTGTAAGCAACAATAGGTATAAGGGAAACAATTACTGAGAAATAACGGTTGATGACTTGTACTCCCAGAAGAAAAGCATCTACTGATCTACTTTATCTTAATGGGAAACAAAGCAGGAGAGTAGCAATTCTCCATCAGTGTGATTCATTCATATTGACTGAGACATTATCTTAACAATGCCTTGTTTCAACATGTATAAAGAACGACAAAGCAGAAAAGTACCATTCCTAAAACAATGCAACTGATTCATTTTAACAGAGACATTATCTTAACAATACCTTGGTTAAACATGTAGAAAGAACTACAAAGCAGGATAGTACCATTCCTAACAAGTGTTGCAGTTTTGAACTAAGATTCAGTAGTTAATTAATTCTGAGAGTGGCATTGCTTAATTTTACCAGCGGCATTAGATTAACGAAAAGCATAAACAGTTCCAGGGAGAGTGGGCGCAACAACAGTATGTGCTTCCATCTACTTATAAAGGGGGTGATGCAGAGTTTGTTGTAACAAAGCAACAAGCATCATGTCTGGGTTGGTCCCATTTTTGTTCACTACTTAATGGGAAAAGACAGCAATACAATAGCTTCAATTCAACATTTATTTAAAACAGTACCAATACAAGTAGCACAACATCTCAAAGCACACTGCACAATCATGTGGATGAAGGCCTGTACTGACCTTTCATGAGACCGACAAAGGTAAAATACGAATCTCGATCTCCTTTTGTGCAGTTCCACCAAAATTAAGCAAAGTCACCGGTGTGACATTCAAGTTGAACTGCACAAAACACTCTTAAAACATAAGTGTTTCGAGTAGCGAAGCAAAATGTCGCAATAGCAACAAGTTGAATCGATAGCCCTGTTTTAACAGAGGCAAAAAAGGAAACAATTACTTGCCGATAAAGGAGGATGAAACAAACGGTGACAGAAAGAAGCATCTAACTTATCTTGGATGGAAAACAAAGTAGGACAGTAGCATTTCTAAAACGGTTGCATTGATTCATATTAACAGAGACATTCTCTTGAAACAACATTCGTTAAAAAATGTAATTTACTTTTAACAGTGGCATTGCTTCAATTTTCCGGCGGCATTCTTAGATTAACAACAGCAAAATAGCTGTATGGGACATGCCAGCACCATGTGCGTCCACACGTATAAATGGGTGATGCAGAGTATGTAGCCAAGCAGCATATATGCGCTGGTCCCATATTTGTTCTCTTTGAACCTTCTTCCTATGTGAGGGCAGCAAATCTAGTCCTGCACAAACTACCCGACCCCCAGTTTCTTTCCCTTTTCAACAAAGAGATCGGTTCCTTACAGATGTGTGTACTGGGTTACCCCTTTTCCTTTCGACTACAAAGGCTGGATAGCCAGTCTATACTACTTTCCGCCCCTCCTTTCCTCATTGAACCACGTCCTAGATTCTTGCTCCAGCCCACCGCACCCTTCTTTCCTCTTTGAACCAAGACCTAGATTCGACTACAGATCGAAAAAGATCCACATGCAGCTAGAGCAACGACGGTTTCAAAGAAACTTATACCTTAGGGTCGTCGGGATGTGGCAAGGCGTGCGGCGGGAGGCCGGATCTGCCCACACTACGTACGGCAGCGAGGAAGAAGGGGTCGGTGGCCCTCCCGCACAGGCGCTGGGTGAAAGAGAACAGCGCAGCCGGCAGTGGATTGCCTCCCTCGCCGAAGGCGATAGAGTGAACGCTGCACCTCCTCCCCTTCCCGGTGCGACGGGATACGGACGCCTCCTTCACCAGCTGTGAGGGGGGAGAGAGAGACAAGAGGCCAACGCAGTCTTGTTTAGATCTGGTGAAGAGAGGGTGAGAGACTGTGAATATAGCAAACCCTAGCAAATGAACGCTGAGCCTCCAGCGTGTAACATATATGTAGTGCGGCGAGCGTGTGGAGAGTGCAAACCCTAGCGAACAAGCGCTGAGGCTCCCGCTTATATATATACTACTGTAGTACGGACTGAGCTCCGGTGCCTTCACTGCACCTGCTTTTGGCTGTATGACAGGTGAGCCAGCCACATTTTGGGCCCACCTGTCATAAATCCAAAGGCAGGTGCACTAAGTCAATGAAGCTGCGTCCATATAGTACTCTCGTGTATACGACTAATATATAGTGGAGTGGTTTTCTTATTCTCTCCATAACAATCGTTTTAAATTGTGTAAGTACGAAACGAAACTCTTTATTTAATGTACAGTGAAGAAAACTAGTACTACTTCCGATGAACTAACGATCCACGCCCACGCGTCCTGGTCGCACTTCCTGTCCTTCACGTGTGGTACACTACCCTCCCTTAAGTGAACAACCACACATGCGCCAAATTATCGGAAACGTGTGAGAGTGTGTACAAATAAAGAATTTTAATTTCAATTATCGGAAAGGTTTGAGAGTATTACAAAGTTTGACTTCAGTCAAATCTAATATGCGGAGTAAATAAAAATGGAGGGCTACTACGTCCATCCGGGTTTTTAGTCCACACCATTTTTAAATCAAAGTTAATAGCTGGACAAATAAAATTACAGGGGAGCTGGAGACAAAGTTGTGAGAAGGCTTAGAAATCAATACAAAACTTATGCTCTTAGTACCAACGTCGATCCTTCTTCGAGGAAACATTTGGTTCATAGCCAATTGTGTGATAAAATTGCACCAACGTGAAAGACGACTGCGTCTCCAACGCAACCAAGGTGAACTGACGAAGGATATCATCTTTGTGCGTAACAAGCAAAGAGCACTGATGGAAGACAGGTTGTTTTTCATTGAAAATCGATCAGCTTCACCAGCCGACGCAACCATGAGGCGCAACCATGAGCATCGATAGGTCATCGTGGTGATGCATCATCCATTTGGCATCAAGTTTGGGTGAGGCACCTATGAAGTTCGACAAATCCTCACTGTGGTCTGTTTCTTCTCAGTAATCAAGCTCGAGGAAGGAAGAACCACGTGGCAGAGGACAGTGAGGCGGAACAACAATGGCCATCCAATTTTGTGCAGTTCCACTAAAATTGAGGAAGACATGCCCGGGTATGGAGACACGCATCGCTGTTTCCAAAAATATAAAAAGGGTTAGCAACGACATCTCAATTGTCAATAAGAATTAATGAAAAGTACACCAACAAACAGAAGCATCATAATTATCTTGATGGGAACTAAACCAGGATACCCGAGAAAAAAAGCATTTCTTCATTTAACCAGTGATAGTACTACCACCATATGGACAATGACCGCACAACCACCATGTACTTTTTGTCGAAACAACATGTATACCTCCACCGAGGCATAAATCAGGACAACTTTTCGAGTGGCATTTCCTCTATAATAGTACTAGTAGGTGATGTTGGACCAGCCGACGAACCCTAGCTACTATGCATGGGGAGCTGGGGAGTAGTCGCATAGAAGAAAACCCGCACGCAGCGACCTGGGGAGCTGGACCAGTACAAGAAGTTATACCTCAGGTGGGCGAGATGTCGTTTAGGCGGGCGGGCGGGATCTGCCCACACGACGGCAGCGAACAAGGGCGCGGAGGATCTTCGTCCGCGCCAGCGCCGGCTCCGAGAGGACGGTGCGCATCGGCTTCCTCCGTCGCCGACGGCGACAACGTCAACGCTGCACCTCCTCACCTCCCGCAGCGGACGGGATTCGGCCGGATCTGTGACCACCGGTGAGGAGAGAGATAGAGTGGACACTGTCATCTTGTTTTGATATGGAGAGGGTGAGAGAGCGAGACGCGAGAAACTCTATCAAACAAGAGGCTATAATGGAGTAAAAAAATCTCTCCATAGCAGTGGTTTTAAATAGAATACGCGCGTTCCCGGAAAAAAGAAACGAAAACTGGCGGACAATTTTTCTAACGTACCAAGAAAGAAAACTCGATCAAAAACACGCCCCCGCTTCCAGGTCGCGAGAGTCGTCGCGCACACACACATAGACATAGACATGCATATCCGTGTTTACGTAAAATTCCATTTCCATCTCCATCTCCAATCATATTTGTCCAACTGGCACATTATTTACGTTGTTAATTATATACGCAGCAATATTAACGTACAACATCTCTTGTTTGCGCACGTCCGGACCGCTGCCACGGCCGGTCCTGACCAACCCGAACCCTCTTCATCACCCGCGCGTGCTTCCCGCCCGAAACGGTCAGTGCCGCATTCATGCCCGGCCAGAGCGGACGCGACCTCTCACTGGCGCCGGCATTGAAGCGGCGCGCCGGCCGAGAGAGCGTCGCCCGCGCCGCTTCCGGGTGCACGCGGCTGCTCCGCGTTCAAAGGTCGCAATAGCCGGCTACAACATGCATGTAAAAAGTTCTTGGGAGTCCGTGCTACAGCTAGTTGTCCTCCCCCAACTCGTCAATCTCTTCCAGTAGTGCTAGTACTCCATGGCGCGATCCATCGACAAGCAGGCGGGAAAGTTATCGTATACTCGGTTTGCGGTGAGTGGCATGCCGAGCGACCGTGTGGGGTCGAGCCATGGAGGAGGGTGAGACACGAACACGACAGACGTGATTTAAACGTTGGTTTTGCTCGATGGCGCGATCCAACGAAACGAAACGTTGGTTTCTCTCCGTTTCCATTTTTTCTCCGGAAAAACGGAAACTTTCCACTCCATTTTCATTCCTATTCCAAGGTTGCCCCGTTACAACATTCCATCAAATACAAAGGAAAACTAACACGCATGCTGATGCATCTCAATGATTCACAGATCATAGCCAATATTTACTTCACAACTAAAGAAAAAAGTTGTGAGAGCGTGTACGAAAGAAAAACTACTGATGGGGTCACTACGACTTAAACCCTAAACCCTAAACATGATTTAATTTCCTGGCCAGGTAGAACCTGTCGAAGGAAAGACGGCTGGCACCCTCGGATCATACGATGCTTTTGTGCAGTTCCACTAAAATCGACCTGAGCATCCCTGATGGCAAAGATATTGAAGAAGTGTGATTAGAATAATAGTACTGGCACTAGTTCATGAGACATAAACTCATCACAAGTAGAAGCCGGTAGAAGTAGAGAAAGATCGACATGGAGATGGAGCTACGGCAGTGGAGCAAGCCGGCTCCAAAAGGAAGATGGACTACCTGGGACGTCGGGCTGTAGCTAGAAGGGCGGTTGGGACGCGGCATCGGCCCATACCGCGGTGACCCCCGATTGGGACGCACCGACTGTGGGTTTTCTCCCTCGCCGATGTCGACCGCGTCTACGCAGAACATTGTTCCCTTCCCCCAGCTGCGGGATCAGGCCCGTCGTTCTATGCTTGTGAAGAGAGCAACCTAAGCAAGCAGGCTTGTAGCTTAGGCTCCTGCTAGTGTATATATAGTGGTTTTCTTTTTCTCTCCATATCAACCATTTTATATTGCGTACGTGTCATTCAAGAGTGAAATGATGGTTGCTTCTTCCGACTAACTTACTGTGTGATTTGACTGCTCCTTAGTGGCCCCTACACGTACTCCCCCTACGTGTATGCAACAGTCACACGTACACATGGACGCAAAAACGCGCGCGACGCCCTAATGCATGCATGTCCGAGCACACGACGGAACACACACGGTCACGCTCAAGTGCTCAACCTACACGTGCATGCACACACATACTCAGTCAGGGTGAGCTAGTGACCGTATAAACACCGGAAAATATATATATTGAGCGCAATGAGCGTATTATGAAGTCCACTGACCGTATTTTTACAAATATACAGTGACAGACAGTGTATTTATCTCGTTTGAAATTAAGACAATATTAACCGGAGAGGAGGCAGTATGGACTAGCATTACTTTGCTGTGTCCCGTCAACTTGCCGAACGAGGAGAAGGTTGCAGGACGGGAGAAGCTTGCGCGCGGTGGCTCGCAGGACAAGGAGAAACTTTTGACTAATGCAAGCTCTCCCTCGCTCAGGCGGTGGACGTGCAACAGTTAATTCGGTGTCAGATTGCCAGAAGCATACACTATACTACTAGTGCTATTATTGTTCGACTTCCCGAATAGGCGAACAGCCAAGCGCAAAGTAAACAGGTCAGCAAACCTTGCGGCGCATCTTCGTGCGAACCGTGCGGCGCATCTTCGTGCGAACCGTGCTTGCTGCACTTTGAATGTGGCCGAGAGCTGGCTTGATGAAACACCTCGCTTCCTACTTCTTTTTTGCGGGGTACCTCGCTTCCTAGTGACCAGTGTCTTGGCTGATCGTCCTAAGAATGCTTATATATGAATAAAGCTCTCTCATTTACCCGCAAAAAAGATTAAGCCATATTAACCGGAAAGGAGGGAGTATGGACTAGCACTACTTTTTGGTGTGTCCCGTCAACTCGCAGAACGAGGAGAAGCTTGCAGGACAAGGTGAAGCTCGCTTACGCCTTTTGACTAATGCAACCTACCCTCGGTGGACATGCATCAGTCCATTCGGTGTCAGATTGTCAGAGGCATACACTGTAGTACCCAACATGCGGAGTACCATCATTGTTCGACTTCACGAAGAGGCGAAGAGCCAAGCGCAGTAGTACGAGTAGTACTACTACTAGAACCGCATGGTGGAGCGTCTGTACTCTTTTTTTTATCTCTGATAAAGTACACGTTTATTCCGGAGAAGGGCGGAAAACGGCAGCCCAACATGTAATGAATGATATCGATCAACCAACCATGCTCGAATATATCTTGGCCTCCGTGCGAGCCCGTCTGTGTGTTCTCGCTCCTCGTCTCTCTCAAGGAACGGCGGGTTGGCTCTTTGCCGTCAATTGAGATCGGTTTGCTCACACTCCTGTCCCACATGTCAGTGATATGCCAAGAGGAGGTGCGTTGACCGACTGGCCATACGCGTACTTGGTTTTGCACCTTCATACTACTCCTCCCTCCGTCACAGTTTACAGGGCGCGCTTCATTATGATGCATTTCTCTCAATGCATTTCCACCACCAGAGAGACTTTAGACGCGTTTGGTTTAATGCTCAATTAATTAGGGCGTGGTAACCGCAATCAAGTCCACAATTTTCTCTCCATGTACTGTACTACTACGGAGTGGAGTAAGTGCATGCATGTGTGTACCCGGGGTGGAAGCACTGCATGCATGTGTGTACGCATTATTCCCTCTAGTAATAGACGCCGTGCTATAACTACCAATGCTATTTTTCAGGCCGATCGCTAGTCGCCTTGGTCCCACAGATTTTTTTCTTTTTCTGAAGCGCGCTGTATAAACAGTGACGGATGGAGTAGTATGAGCGGATTCAAAGAAGAGCGTATTGATGGTTGCTTCTTCAGAGCAACTTACAGTGGGAAAGGTGGGGCTTATGATTTGACTGCTCATTACTCACTATTAATGCGGCGCAACGACCGGGCTGAGTCTCCCATGCGGTTGTGCACTACCCCCTCGGTTCTTAAATATACTCCGGAGTATTTGTCTTTCTAGAGATTTCAACGAGTGACTACTCAAATATTTGTCTTTTTAGAGATTTCAAATGGACTGGCACATACGGATGTATATAGACATATTTTAGAGTGTAGATTCACTCATTTTGCTCCGTATGTAGTCACTTGTTGAAATCTCTAGAAAGACGAATAGAATATTTAGGAACGGAGGGAGTACACATACGAAGCAAAATGAGTGAATCTACACTCTAAAATATGCCCGTTTGAAATTTGTAAAAAGACAAATATTTAGGAACGAAGGAGTATAATTTTGTGCATGGCACATGGACCCGGATGATGAAGAGGCTTCTGGCAATGCTATCAAGCTTCCATCATTTGTTTACATAATTGACGTACTATACAAATAATTTTCCAGCGACATGAAATTGTACAATGGTGTGAGCTTTCAGCTTTTGTTTCGCGTGTCTTGCCATCGATGCTCTTTCGGAAACAATAAAAAACTAACTTCCTTGCTAATGCATGTCAATTATTAGCAGATCAGAGCTAATAATTACATCACAACTGAAGACAGAGTTGTGAGAAGGTGTTAAATTAAAATTGATCCATGCTTTCATTGGCAGCAACGTCCCCCCAGCTCTGTCTAAATCAACAAGGCATGTTGGGAAAAAAGTAGCTGTCTGGAGCATGCAACATTCCGATCATTTTGTGCAGTTCCACTAAAATAGAGCTGAGCGTCCCTGTTCCAAAGATATTAAGTGTGATTACGATAATAGAGGACTGCTGATGAAACAATAAACACACAAATAGAAGCCGGTCACCTTTGCAGTCTCTCTTAAGACTAACTAGTTGGAGAAGATTAGGCTCGGAGTTGGATGAGGAGGATAGAGCAAAACCAATCTCCCTTTGTGCAGTCGCACTGAAATGTAGAGACGTTGCCCGTGTGACATTTTAGTACAACTGCACAAAACACTCTTAAGAAAAAAGTGATTTGTGCAGTTCACCAAAAGGTCGCAATAGCAACGAGTAGAAAGGAAACAATTACTGGCCAATAACAGTTGATGACACATGCGACGACAAAAAAGAAGCATATTCCTTGTCCTAAGGGAAGATAACAACACGGTTGTGTTTGTCTAAAAAGGTGTGAGGACGAGAATGCAATATGGAAAGTACGTTGGACGAGCTACGTTTTGGGCAAAGAACTATGGAAGATCCACATGCAGCGACGTGGGAAGACGGGCTGTGGAGCAAGGCCGGAGGGGATACCTGGAGGTCGTCGGGATGTAACTAGGTGAGCGGCGGCGGGCGGAATCTGTGAGTAGGTGGCGTAGGCCCTGCCGCGCCGGAGCTTGGTCAGAGAGAACAGCGTGTACCGCAGATCGGGACGTGCTGCCTCGGCGCCGTCAAACGGAGAAACGATGCACTTCCTCCCTTTCCCCCGGCGGATGGGATGCGGCCGTATCAGTGACCAACGGTGAGAGAGAGAGAGAGGCCACCGCACTCCCTTTCCCCCGGCGGACGGGATGCGGCCGGATCAGTGACCAACGGTGAGAGAGAGAGAGAGGCCACCGCAGCCTTGTGTGAGATACTCTGAAGAGCGACAAACCAGGCAGGCAGGCTCCATTGTATATAGTGAGCGGACTACCTTTTTCTCCATAAAAATCGTTTTATATTCTGTGTACGTGCCATTGAGCGCTATAACTTTATTTAAAAATAACGCGGTAACGCGTCAAGTCGAACTTTGTTTCGTGCACGCGTGGTACACGACCTCCCTAGGTAAACAACCGCTACAGGCATTCAAATTAGCACGTGGGCTGCCATTTCATAAAGAAATGAGCTCCACCGTGTACCCGCGCGGGTGTGGCTGGGCACGAAGCGTGAGTACGTGCACGGTGCACCTATTCTCTTCTTGTATACGTACACCACCTACGTGGGGTTGTGTGAGAGAGATACAAACCTAGAGAGATATAGTGTGTGGGTTCTTGAGAGTTTTTTGGGGGGGGGGTCAATCAAAAAATGTAACATATGCAATGTGTGTGAAATAGAGTCCTGGATATAACATATATATAGAGGGGGCGATCCACGAGAAGAGAGTGGAGGTATCATCGGCTTGAGGTGTCCATAGAATCGAAGAGAGGGATGATGTGTGTGTGTGCGCGCGCGCGATCGATAAAGAGTGCCATCGAATTTGTGTGTGCCCACGTCAAAGATATAGAGTGGCTGGCCTACTGGAACGTGAGATGGGACATGTGCAGTTTGTCTCTGTGGCATGGATACCTACCTGCAGCGCTCGACTATCGGTGTGTGGTGGGGGAAGAGGGAGGCCCAATTAACTATAGAGGTACAATGGCTGGTATATGTGTGGAGGAGGAGAGAGGCCTACCTCATGTATTAAGGAGATCGATCTGCCTCATGTATTAAGGGAGATCGATCGGCATCCATGCATATGTGCAGGAGAGGAATAAGGTTGGGAGAGAGACAGAGCTAGAGTGTTGGAGGGGGTGGTAGTGGAGTTGCTTCTAACAAATGGTGGGATAGGCTTGCTAGACAAACGGAGGGCACGCCCGCAATATCAATAAGAGAGGAGATGGCTGCTTGTTGTCTGTGCACGTGCGTGTGAGAGACGGGTCAGGAGGCATGCACGAATGATGAGGGGGGACGATGTGGCTGTGGTAAGCAGACGTAACTACATAGGAAGATCAATCGCCCTTTGTTAGAGAAAGGAGAGACATAACTTGTGAGGTACGTCGATCGATGGGGGGGTAGTTAAAGTCGATCTAGGTATATGTTGGGAGATCGATCGGTATACATGCATGTGTGTGTTAGAAGCAAATGAGGCACGAGGAGAAGGATAGAGAGAGAGGGATGCATGTAGGAGGTGGTACGAGAGGCATACTATATCGAGGGGGGAGGAGTGTGCGAGTACGAGAACGATGAAAAGAGTGGTGGGAGTGAGGCATGGACGGTGACAAGAGAAGAGGGGAAGCTTGTGTTTGTGCTAGGCACACCTGGCTAGAGAGGCATATCGATCGATGTGTGCCGTAAAGAAGGAGCTGGGGGGCCTACACACACCGTGGGTGAACGACCTAAAGTGAAAAGACGAATTTGCGCGATGGAGCTAGAGAATGCTGAGGGAGGGTGAGAGGGATGCGGGCGTGTGCATGCACAAGAGAAAGTTAGCGCTAGCTACAAAGATAAGAGGGTTGTGTGGGTGTAAAAGACGAATAGAGATCATATATACTTCATTATAAAAAGCGAATTCGGATATTTGAAGAATTTATCATAGTGTTTCAAACCGACGCATGTGTGAATATATATAACGGTGATACACATGGTGTGGTTATGAACATGTTATACTACATTTAATATATTTTATCTCTACTCTTATAAAAAACGGAGTTGTTGATGATGGTGTGCCTGCCATCCTGCATTATAGGCCGTCCGATTTATATCTGGCGGATAGCAAGGAAACTATGATGGTTGAAGTTGGCAACAATCATGATTGTAGATTCTTATTGAAATAGAGAAACGAATTCAAATTTAGTTCGAATTGCAGCGGTAGTATAGACATTTGGAATGCACTAAAATGTTGGTATGAGTAGGTTACATGCATTATACAGCAAGCGAAAAAATTTAATCGGACATAACATGGATTCATACTCCCTCCTTCCATCTATATAGGGCGTAATGAGATTTTTAAGACCGCCTTTGACTATTGACAAGATTAATAGTACATGACATGCACAATGTGAAAATTATATCATTGAAAGAACCTTTCACAGACGAATTTAACGGTGTGCTTTGTGTAAGTTGCATGTCATATATCATTGCTCTAATATTTGGTCAAAGTTAGCATCGAAAAACGCATTAGGCCCTATATAGATGGAAGGAGGGAGTAGCTTTGAATAGCATTTGTATAGTAAAACGGGGCAAGACTCTCTCTTTGTGTGGTGTGAATAGTTTTATTTTTTTCGTTTTCTTTTTGGTTGAGGGAAGTGCGAATTGATTTGGTACGTACAAGTACAATATTACTACACGTTAGGCTTGTCCCTAAAATTCAACCCGCGTCTTGTTATATCCCGAAAATTCAGATATCGTGCTCCCAAAACTGGCGCCTTCACAACCCGCGCCTTGCTATCCCGAAATTACAACGCGCGCGAAAACTCCCTCCAGCTGCCAAATCCCGACACGCGAAATCCCCCTTCTAACCCTGAGCCGAAAGGGCCGCTAGTTCAAATCGGTGGGGGGTACTTTTGTAACACACCCTACATTTTGGACAAGCGCGTCCCTAAGTCATGCTTCACCCCCTCCCATCGCCCCCTTTTCGCCATTCGAAATCCCAGGCCGCCATAACCTCTCCGCTCCAGCCGCGAAACCCCACCCTCCTCCGTCCGCCATGTCACCGCTGCCCAGCCGGAGCCTCTTCCCCGACGACGTCGTCCACCGCAACAGTTCGACGTCCCTCGTCCACCTCCCCGGATGAGGATCCGTCGTCCATCTCGTCGTCCCGCCGGTTCAGCCGCCCCGTCCTCCACCTCCAAGGAGTTGCTCCGACGATCGCCTCGTCTATCGCGGCTGCTCCATCCCCACAGCGCCGCCTTAACCTGCTCCACCAGAACCGCAGCATCCTCACCGACTCCTCGGACGAAGCCGAGGCCTACTCGGCGCCACCAAAGAGGTTGTACACTCATCGCATCGCACCTTCTCCTTAACTTGACCTCCCGGCGCCGGCGGTGCTCCATCCCGCACCCCCATGGAGCGGCTACCTTGAAGCCGGCGCCACGGGCGACATCTCCACGGTAGCTCTCCCCTAGTGCGAGGCCCCTTCGGCGGCGGCGTCCATACCAGTCGGATCTGCTGCTGCTGCTCCGGCTCTCGCTCGCTCGCTCGCACTACTGCTGTTATTCCGGCTCTCGCTCATCGCTCGCTCGCCCAGCTGCTGCTGCTGCTCTCCCCCTCGCTCGTGTTGCTGCTCTGCTCTGATTAAGCCACACTTCAGTTGACTGAATCGACTTTTGGGTCAGTCAATTTTCAGGGGTTGTGGGGCTCGCCGGAGTTAAGGAAGAACCACCCGCAGCGGGGACGGGGGCTCGCCGGAGAGGTACCCCACTATCTATCTTAGGGTTCAGGGTGGGGGCGGGGGCCTAGAGGGCTGGCCGGGGTGGCGGTGGCGAGTTGTTTCGGGGCGGCGAGGCGGCGCTGGCGCCGGCGGTTCGGCCGGTGGTGGCTGGCGGCTCAGGGGGGTGCAGGTTGAAGATGAACTGCAGGCCCTCCCTAAACGTCAAGTGCCTCTCTGCTACCATTGCGTTCAGTTTCGACAGTAGCATTCAGATTCCACAGTAAATTTCAGTTTCGACAGTTAAGTTCAGAGTCAACAGTTTTTACCTCATTTGTTGTAGTCAGGTGGTTTTTGGTGATGTTAATTTTACATCCATTTTACATCATCTATTGGAGATGCTATTAGAATCCCACTTGAGATTGACGATGTATGTCTTGTGCTGCTTCAGCCTTGACGTCTTACGGCTCACCGGAGTTGCTCCAACGACAGAACGATCCATCACAACAGAGCAGTGCCCTGGACGCCGTCTACAGATTCCTCAGATCTCCCTCCACACCTCCGACAGCCACCTCTGCCTCAACTGCTTCAGCGACCAACCCAATGATGCTGAGGTCGACACGGCTACGGCAAAGAGGTTGTACACTTGTTGCATCACTTATTACTATACATTCACGTCGATCCATTAGGGCTATTTTGGTTCAACGGAAAAACGTCGATCCACTCTAAATTTCTGCATGCTCTCCTTACATAATCTCACCATATTTTTTTCGTATGCATGTCAGATATTGTACACAGTCATGCTGAACATGTAGAGAAAAAGAGAAGAGTTTTGCACGGCAATACAATGTCATGCAGACATCGCTTCATGGTGGGTTCAATGGCAAACCCTCCCCACCCCTCTCCAGATTGTAATCCAGAGGAAGATATCTGTTCTGAGGCGGATTCAGACGCCGCTGACCACTTCTATTTACCCCCCAAGGTGTTTTCTCTACCTTGGCATGATGATGTTAGTCATATCATGCATATGTTGCCTTGCAGTGCCTACTTTTGACATCATATATGTCATCTGCTTAGTTTAGACATGTTCTGTAATGCCACCTGTTTAGTTTCTATATCATATATGGGAATTATGCAGTCTCATGTCTTTTAGCCAGCCATAATATATGTGAAATATGCAATGCCATCCTGTTTAACCAGGCATCATATATTTGAATGATATCTTGCCCATCCTTTTCTTCATTACATTTCCATTTGTCGACAATGTTTGTACATTAAACTACTCTTCCTGTGAATCAGCCATTTGGGTGGGAGATGGAAAAATCTGGAGTGAAAACAAGGCCTTCAGAGCAGACAGTGCTACCTGTCGAAGCAGATCTCTTGTTGGGTCCCGATAGCTCCTCAGAGATGGATTCAGAGACAGATGACCAGTCCTATTCCCCCACTGAGGTGTATGCTCTAACTTGGCACGGTTATACTGCTCATATCATGCATACAGTGTCTTGCATTGCATAGTTTAGACATCATATACACAATATTCAACACCATGTTCTTAGTTCAGACATCATATCGAATGCCCTCTGTTTAGCATATAAATCACATATGTGAATTAAATGATGCGATCCTGATTACTTAGATAACATGTAGGTGAATTATGTCATGCGATCCTGTTTAGTTATTCATCATATCTTTGAATTATGTTATGCTATGCTATCCAGTTTAGATAGACATCATATATGTGAAATTATGTCATGCTATCCGTTTTAGTTAAACAATATACATGTCAACTATTTCATGCCCTCTTTTTTCCACACTATCTATTGCATCTGTCTCTCATACAATGTCTGTACATTCAACTATGTTTCCTGTTTATCAGCCATTTGAATTGGAGCGGGTGATGCCAGTATCTAGCGGACTAAAAACACGGTCTTCAAATAAAACAGTGCTACCTCTTGGTGGAGATAGCACCCCGGTTGTACATGCACAAGAACCAGCCCTACCACACATAACCCAAACTCTCGCAGATTGTACCCCTACTGCGATGGACAGAGAACCAGCTTCACCCAATCTAACCCCAACCCTAGCCGATAGTAACCCAGTTCCTGTTGACACAACACCATCTCCACCACAGAGCTCCCAAACAAGAGCAGTTAGTAAGGCAGCTCCAGTGCCCAAAGGGCCAGTACTATCACGGCGAACCCCAACTCCACCAGTTAGTACGCCTATTCCTGTGGAGGAAGCACAACCAGCTAGTCGTAGTTTAGCATCTATCGCATTTGATGTTGTTAAATCGTATGTGCGTATCTTCCCATCTTGGAAATATTATACTGAAGATGAAGGAAAATGCCAGTTGCAGGTGTTTGTCCAGGAGTTATGTGTAAGTAATGTTATTCATGGCAATTACTTTGCTTCGTCCCATACATCCTAACTCCATGATGGTTATAATACAGCAAATTTTTCCATTTTTCTCTATAGAGAAGGACAGATTTGGAAACTCAGGATGAGGTAACCTGTGCTAATACCTCTGCTATCTTCAAGAATGCTTGGTGGCAGTATCGGAATTACCTGAAGAAAACGTACTTCACCAGCAAAGAAACTCATCAAATTCCCTTACGTTCTCCTGAGACACATTTACTGGACAATGACTGGGAACGCCTTGTTCTGTACTGGTCCCGAACAAAGAATGTGGTAAGGTCTATGAGCTCATTTTCTATTTTTTAGTATTATATTCTTGTGTCTTACTGTATTCTGTTCAAGTAGAACAAGTGCCTAAACCTGAAGAACAACTGTTCTAATTTAAGATCTCATTGCTAGCATAGTTCAAAAAAGCGCTAGGCGTTAATTGTGCGTTTTGCCACCGCCTTGCGCTTTACTGACCAAAGCGCATGCTTATGCGTAGTTATGCACAGATTATGCGTAGTTATGCGCAATGCGTTTTGCCAACGCCTAGAGCCTAGGCGCGCTTAAGCGCTCGCTTAGGTGCGCCTTTTTTAACTATGATTGATTTGCTCTTCTATCACTGTATTTACTCATACAAACTTATTTTTAGATTGAAGGATCCAATCGAAACTCCAATGGCACAGCAGGTATGTTCACGCATGTTTCTTTAACAGGTTTGCTCTTATCAATAGCTCTGTTGATTTCAATTTCAATTGTGTATACAGTTGACTTTCATATCATGCACATTACTAGCATCACAACAGAGCCAATAGTGTTGTTGGACATGTAGACCCGTGGTACCCATCTGAAATCTTGTTGTGCCGTGTAGTTTCCCACGCTTTGTATTGTTTCACTATTGCTTTGTCTTGAACTGATATGATTTGAACCGTGTCTCTATTTTGATTTGGCAAGACAATGCAGTGACCATAGGACATAGATATATGTTTGTTTGATGCTTTTATTATGTACTAGTACTTGGCAATAGAAGACTTGGTAGTTTAATCCTGTCCACCTTACTAATGAACTGGTTCACCGAAATGAGTTTCATATACTAGTACATGCTAAACTTGTTATGTGTCTGCTTGTTTCTTCTTTTAGAATGCTGACAGAATATTGGGGAAGAGTGCCTTATTAAGCAATGGTAAAGGAAGTAATGCAGATAAGGTTCAGGATAGTGACACATCCTTGTTGGTCTCCAACAAAGCTGATAAAACAGCTAAGGAAGACTATCTTGAAGACAGCGAGACAACCCCAAAGTCCTGTCTTGGTTTAGTGTTCGAGTTACTGGCCACTACCGCTTGCACAAGCTATTCAAACTCACTGTCTGAATCAGTTCGGTTTCTTGAGTCTCAACTACAAGCTGAAAGACATCGATCAGCTGTGCTGCGACAAGAAGCGGAAGGACTGCGGAAGTCCCTGGAGCATTCAGATGCATACTTTCTGGTGCAACAGCAAGCGTTGGAGGATTTTAGCGCCAAACAGGACAAAGCTAATCAGCTTGCTAAGCTTATTGCCAGCATGGTGGATACCCAGGATAACGTTTCTTGAGCTCTTCTGAAGTCGTTTCAGTTATGCTCTTGTTTTGCTGCCGCGTTTATTTGCACTGGTGGCCAATTTTGACGGCCAGTGTATGTAATGTGCTGCTTTGTTCCCTATATTTGCACTGGTGGCGAACTTTGATGCCTAGTGGATGTAATATGTGTAATAGCGGTAATAGGCTAGCGTTAATTGCTTGCTTATTTATTTCCTTATTGTCTTGTTTAGTTGTTTGCATGTAGTCATTGCAGTTCTTTTTCTGTTTTTTTCTAGTGGCCACAATAGCTATTTTTGGTAACTAGGCCAAAATAATCGTGGCAACACACGGACTGTTGTAACCATGGGCCTCCTGCAGGCCGTATGATCCATGGGCCTTCGTCCGGCCGTAGGATCCATCGGCCTTCTATACGGGCCTTAGGGTCCATGGGCCTTCTACGGGCCGTAGGGTCCATGGGCCTTCTACGGGCCGTACGATCCATGGGACTTATACGGGTCGTACTATCCATGGGCCTCATACGGGCCGTAGGATCCATGGGCCTTCTACGGGGCGTTTCATCATTTCGCCAATCATGGGTCGTACTATTCGTGGACCATAACGGGCCGTTAATAGGCCGTATTTGATAACTCTATGAAAACAGCCCAACGGGTTTTTTTGACATGAAAACGGCCCAATGTATTAACGGTCCGCAAACGGGCCAACTGTAATGACAAGCTGAATTTGGCCCACAAGCAGAAAATGACAGTAATGGGCCGTATGTAACCAAATGCTGCAAATGAGCCCAAGAATCAATGGGCCCTGAGAAGGCCGAAAGATAACTTGGGCTGGAAACGGCCCAATGGAATAACCGGCCGTTAATGGGTATAAAGTGATACACTGTTCATTACGGGCCAGTTTCACCACAGGCCGTTAATGGGCCAAGGGTTACAAAGGTCCTCATATGGGCCGAAAGAAGTCATGGGCCACACACGGGCCGGAAGTTAAAACGGGCTGAATCATATTGGATGGCCCAGATGACGCTACTGGGCCTAATTCGGATAGGGCGTAACGGGCCCTGGGTTAGCGGGCTATAAATGGGCTATATGCGAACATGCCGTTAACAGGCTTTCCGTGGGCCGGCCCGCCACCTTTTGACCAAATCAAACGGGTCGGCCTTTTCACAGGAATGGGCCTCTGTTGGGCCGTGCCACGTGTCGCTGTATCATAGGCGCCTTCGGTCCAATGAGCGGATGACATCTGTCCCAACGGTGAGCCGACACGTGTTTCCTCCAGCCAATGATGATTTTACACGTGGAAAATCCCCATTGGTCGGGGTTGTTAACGGGTTATCGGATCCAAAACCCGACCCGATAGCTTAACGACGTTCCGTTACGGTGGATGCCACGTGTCAGTCACCCTTGACGAAAGCACTTCTTTGACGCGCGATTTATCGTCATGGAAGTGGACATTTCCGTGATGATAATTTTGGTAATGTCATGGAACACTTCTACGACATCACAGGTATGACTATCTTGATTCTGTCATAAATTTGTCATGGATGTACATGCATAACAAAAAACGCGGCCTACTGTGACAAACATGTATCATCACATAAGTGTATTTTTTTGTAGTGTCTTGAGCTTTAGATAAGCGTAGTGCAGGACCGCATTGAAACGGGTGAAGGAGGTTCGTCCGAGCAGTGCGCGATAGCCACTGCGGAAGGGGACGATATCGAAGATCAAGTATTCGCTTCGGAAGTTGTCTAGTGAACCAAAGACGACCTCCAGTGTTATTGATCCCGTGCAGCAGGCCTCTACACCAGGTATTACTCCTTTAAAGGTAGTTTTAGTGGGCTTGATTCTTGAAGGATCAATGCCAATTTTGCGGACGGTGTCCTGATAAAGCAGGTTAAGACTACTGCCGCCGTCCATGAGGACTCGCGTAAGGTGGAATCCGTCGATGATTGGATCAAGGACCAGAGCTGCCGAACCTCCATGACGGATACTGGTTGGGTGGTCCTTTCAATCGAAGGTGATCGGACAGGCCGACCATGGATTGAATTTTGGGGCGACCGGCTCTATGGCGTAGATGTCACGTAATGAGCGCGTGCGCTCCCGCTTAGGGATATGTGTGACATATATCATGTTCACCGTTTTTACCTCGGGGGGAATTTCTTCTGTCCCCCTGTGCTCGGTTGACGAGGCTCTTCGTCATCATCCTTGCTGGGCGGCCCTTTCCAATTGTGTTCGACGTTGAGCTTGCCGGCTTTTTTGAAGACCCAACAATTTCTGTCGGTATGATTGGCAGGCTTATCGGGGGTGCCGTGAATCTGGCAAGGCCGATCGAGTATTTTGTCTAAACTGGATGGACCATCTCTATTTCCTTTGAATGGCTTCTTCCGTTGACCGGATTTGAAGCCATTGAATCCGGCGTTGAGCCGCCGTGTCTTTGGTACTTTCATTATTGATTCGACGCTTATGTTTGTTACGTCGTGGCTTGCCATTGCCGTCCCAGGCTTCGGAGGTGCCGGGGTCGCTGGTGCTATTGCTTCTACGGGCTAGCCAGTTGTCTTCTCCCGCGCAAAAGTGGGTCATGAGTGCGGTAAGGGCCGCCATGGACTTCGGCTTTTCTTGGCCGGGGTGTCCGGCGAGCCATTCGTCGCGGACGCTATGTTTAAAGGCCGCGAGGGCTTCGGCGTCCGGATAATCTACAATTTGCTTCTTTTTAATTAAGAACCTGGTCCAGAGTTTCCGAGCTGACTCTCCGGGTTGCTGGACTATGTGACTGAGGTCATCGGTGTCTGGGGGCGCACATAGCATAGGGGGTGTGCGGCGCCTCTGTATCGGGCCACGTCACGACGCAGTTCAGATGAAGTCCGTGTGTGGTTTTTGGCCCGGATAGGGTTATGCTTGTCGCGCCAGGCCTGATAGCCGTCTTCTCGCGCTGGGGCACACCCACGTGATCCGTAGATTGATCTGGTCTGACCGGCTCTATTGTCCAGGTCATGTCGTAGGTCGTAGGTGTGTCCTGGAGCCGCTGTTTCTCTGCCTCTACGGCGAGGTGGTGCGGGCTGGTGTTCGGCTTGAGTTGCCGCTCTATCCCGGCCACGTGGTGGTCGGTCGGGTCTATCAGCAGCATCAAGCGTTGGTAGTGTGGGCTCCAAGGCCTCGTCATCGAATTGGGGTAGCAGCTTGCGCTTCGGGTAACTCTTAGTTGGGCGTGCGAGGCCATATTCCTCGGCTGCCAGGACGTTAGTCCATCTGTCATTGAGTAAATCCTGATTAGCTTGAAGCTGCTGCTGCTTCTTTTTCAGGCTTTTTGCAGTAGCGATTAGCCGGCGCTTAAAGCGCTCTTGTTCGAGGGGTTCCTCAGGCACGATGAAATCTTCGTCGCCGAGGCTCACATCCTCTTCGGAGATCGGTAGGTATTTACTATACTCTAAGCCCTCGTTCCCGACAGGATCGTCGGGGTTAACTTGCCCATCCTCCCAGTCGTCCTGTTCGGATGTTGGCTCGACAGGGGCTTCGGGGTCTTTGGCGTTCTCTGGAGTGTTATTGTCTCCGGTGCCGGTATTGCTGTCCTTGTTGCGACGCGATTTTGAGCGGCGCCGCTGACGTTGACGCTTCGGGGGTGCTTCAGCAGGCCTGTCCTCAACCGAATCCTTCTCGCCATCGCCGTCGACCTCTTTGGGTGTGTCTACCATGTACACATCATATGTGGAAGTGGCCATCCATCGTCCGGTAAACGGCGGGTTTTGGCCCTGCTCATCTCCGGCATCATCGTCCATACTGTCGATGTCTTCAAAGGCGTAATTGAGCATGTCGGTTAGATCCTCGACAGTGGCTATGAAGTGGGTGGTGGGTGGGGCGTAAAATTCCCCGCTCTCAGCACCTGGCATGGACTGGGGGCAGTTCAGCAGCGATTCATCTGTAATAGCGAGGGATAGCATTAGGTCCAGAGTCTTGCTTAAAGGCGAGGGTTGGACGGGGGGACAAGGACTTTTGACGCTAAGTGAGGAGAAAGCCTCTGGGTCGCGCCCGCTTGCCACAGACTTCGGGAGTCCGGAGTTAGAATCCGGGGACTATTCCGGACCTTCGGTGACGAGGGGAGTCCGGCTAGGCTCCAGGTCCCCCGATGACACGGTCCTATCTGGATCTGTGGTAGTGAGCTCCACAATTTTGGAGAGTCCGGTGGGTTCCGCGCTCCCATCTTCGGACCCAGCAGTTTGCTCCAGATCTAAGGCCAGAGCGGTGGTCGGTGTCGCGAACCCCTCGAATATCAAGTCTCCTCGGATGTCGGCGATGTAGCTCAGATTTCCAAAACTGATTTGATGACCCGGGGCATGGCTGTCGATTTGCTCCAGATGGCCAATCGAATTGGCCCACAGTGCGAAGCCGCCGAATACGGAAATTTGGCCGGGGAGAAAAGTCTCCTTCAAGGTGGCATTGTTGTAGATGATTGATGGAGCCATCGAGCCTTCTGACAACGACACAGTGGAACTCTCAATGAAAGCACCAATGTTGGTGTCAAAACCGGCAGATCTCGGGTAGGGGGTCCCGAACTGTGCGTCTGAGGATCGAAGGTAACAGGAGACAGGGACACAATGTTTACCCAGGTTTGGGCCCTCTTAATGGAGTTGATTGACTTCGATGAGTATAGGGGTTACAAGAGTTGATCTACCTCGAGATCGTAATGGCTAAACCCTAGATGTCTAGCCTGTATGATTATGATTGCGTCTACGGACTAAGCCCTCCGGTTTATATAGACACTGGAGGGGCCTAGGGTTGTACAGAGTCGGTTTACAGAGAAAGGAATCTTTATATCCGAACGGCAAGCTTGACATCCACGCAAAGGAGAGTCCCATCCGGACACGGGGGGAAGCCTTCTATCTTGTATCTTCACGGCCCATCAGTCCGGCCCACGTCACATAGCCCGGACGCCCGGGGACCCCCTAATCCAGGACTCCCTTAGAGAGGATGAAGGTCGATGCCATGGCCTCTGTGATCGAAGCAATGTCGAGATGGATGCCCTTCTGACGATTCCCCTTCGGACCCATTTCAGATGTGAGGTTACTGGTGATGTTTCATACGGTAGAGTCTCTATGTTCGTCGTAACTGAGATCGGATTGCACGGGGTGGATATAGTTGACCAGCAGAAGGCGGCAATGAGTGCTACAACCGCTAGTATGAGCGGCGCTCTCGTACCACCCGTCATCTTCTCTTTTGGTAGGCCAAATGCAACGTGGTTTTTCCTCACGTGTTCATCTTTTCGTATGGAAGGTTTTTATGACGTCCAATTGATATATTTTGACCAAAAATGAGTGTTTTCAGTGAACGCTCCAAATCTACTTATTCTAGCGATCCTGGTGAAATCAAACAAAAATGTGTGAGCGATCACGGTAAAATGCAGAAAATCTTACATCTACTATGCAAGAACATGATGCAAAATGCACTCATCAGTGAACAGAATAGCGTAAGACATATTAATTAGAGCAGTACCTAAATCGTTAACTAGGATTATATAAAACAATTATTCATGGACTAGTATATTATGGGAGAATACCATGTAGGCTTCTAATATACTCCGTATACCAAATTTTTTAAATTATAAAAGTTCATCGAAAGTACAAAGCACCTCAAACGTAAAGTTCATCGGATACTACAGGTGCGTTGATCAAGAGGGCTGAAATGTATCAAGAGTACAGGAAGCACATCCCAATTCTTGATCACTGTGGTTCCCTGATCCCATCCACATCATGGCTGGGGGGTAGGGAGATCGGTGAAGCAGTTGTATGAGCAGCCCTTGAGTTACCTACATCCTCTTGAGACAGTGGGATCAGCAGAGGGTCGGGAGAGATAATGAGCACCAGGATGCTATCATTCACCCTATGAAAGCTCAAGCCCTCATTTGGGCCACCGAGGAAGCCCATAGGTTGACCACCTCTAGCGACCACTTAGGGAAGC
The DNA here is from genome assembly GCF_018294505.1 of Triticum aestivum. NCBI lineage: Eukaryota > Viridiplantae > Streptophyta > Magnoliopsida > Poales > Poaceae > Triticum > Triticum aestivum. The sequence continues at coordinate 505,506,983 of NC_057814.1, forward strand.
TCTGGGCCAAAGATCCCATGTATCATGCTTACATAGATCCAGTGTTCCCTTCCCTAAAGTTGCATTAGCAAACATCGCAAATTGGACCATCTTATCCTGTCTATTTTGTTTCCGCCAGCTGTAATATGGCACATTTTGATTGTTAGCGAAGTAATATGAACCATATATCACTTGATGTTTAAAGTACGATATGTCATGGTCAGGGTCTCTTTTAACGCTAGTTTTAGCTCTCTGAACGGCATCTATGTTAAATAAGAAGAAACCTGGTGGCGTGGATTTAGTGCTTTGAGCCGGCACGGGTATCGTGGCGGACCATCTATACTGACAGTTGCTCCTCCAAAGGTTGAACCTAACTGGACTTGGTCCACTGGGAAAGATTGCAACGAGAAGGAAGTTCTAACCGAGTCTTTTGAAGAGCGGGAACGCACAAGGGCTGCAGTAACTGAAGGGGAGAAGCTTAACGGTGTGATGAACCCCCAACCAAGGCAGATCGAGAAAGAGAAGGATGCTTCATTCTCACAGAAGGAGAAGTGGAAGAGAGATCATGGGCAGGCCAGCAGGGGTAAGAACTACGTCGAGGAGGAGAAGCGGCTCCTGAGGGGGAGGGGCGTCTACTCTGGCTTTGATACTTGAAATTGTCCAGAACAAATTCTGAGAACCATGTTTATCTTGGTACTCATACTAAAATGGTCGTATGCTTCCATAGTTGGTGCAGAGGCCGGGAAGTGAAAATCTCTCCCATTTTTAGAAAAACATATGCTAGTGTGCTTCGCGTCGCCTCCCCTATGGCGGCGCCAGGGGCCCCTGATCCCGCGCCGCCAGCCCCTCCCCGCTCCTCCATCCCCAGCCGCCGCTGCCGCCGGCAAGGGCCGCGGTGGCGGCGGGCCCTGCACCATAGATCCAGGGTGGGTGGTCGCCGCGGCAGATCCTGTGAGGCGGAGGCGGCGTCTCAAGTGGGGAGGCCGGGGCGGCAGTCAGGGTGGCGCCCCTGCTGCGCGGTGGCGACGGGAACCTACATGGCTGGCGGTGTGGCGGTCGCGGGTGCATGGGTGACTCCGCTGGCTGCGGATCTGGAGTCATGTCCAGGTCCGTCTCGGTATGGCCTTGGCCGGCCAGTGGCGCGAGGAGGACCAGTGAGGGGCAGCTAGAGGCTCCCTGCCGGCGTGCCGATGGCGGCCCTCGTCTGCGCCGCGAGGCTCCGTTCAGTTCCAGCCAACTGCGAGGTTGGGGGCACGCGGCTTCCGGTGAAAATCGCGCGGACTTCGGTCAAGGCGGACGATAGTGGCGTCTATGACGTCGTTCCCTTCTCGAGGCATCGTTGTTGCAGGTCGTGACACCCCACTCGTGATGCTCCGGGGGGAACACTAGATCTAGATCTACCGGATCGGACGATGATGGTACCTTTGATGTCGTTGTCCTTCCTGAGGGCATCGTTTTGGAGCAAGTGCTAGTTGGACGGGACAAGCGGAACAGCGGTGTCTCATCCACCGCAAGACCGACGGCGGATCCCGGAGGCATGGTGCTGCGGAGGTTCGGCGACGGGCGTGTGTGGACGGATACGTGCAGGATGGTGGGGTTGTCTGGCATCGTGGTGGCATTGACAGCAGGCCAGGCACGGTCAATGGGTCAATTTCTGCTCTGGAGATTGACCGGTGGAAGATGACAGCAGCAGCCTCTGAAAGTGCGTCGGTCCGATATGGGACCCTGTCCCGGTGTGTGACTGGGCTGGGGCATTCGGCTTTAGATGTTAGGGTTTGGTGCGATGCCCTTTTGGTATTAGGCCCGGATATTCGGCACACCTTCATCAATGGGATAGGAGTAGCAACAGGTATTGCCTAGATGATGTCTTTAGACCGATTGATGTATTAATAATTCATCGGCCGGGGTCTATCCTCCTTTTCAAAAAAAACTTCCGTTAGTTTTGTCGCGAAGGTGACGGGCGGTCAGTGGGGGCAATGCTTATTTCTATTACCTATCTCGCTTTGTGCTGGTTTAAACTTTTGACATGCCTGCTATTTTGCCAGAGTAGTGTCCCTTTATGTGTGCTCCTGTGTCCATCTTCGGCTGTGATAGATCCTGCGCAATGTATCGTAGCCAGTCTTACTGTGATACTTGGGGCTGGGGCGCGCCCATGGCGCGCCTCTTGACATGAAGTTGTGCGCACTTGTATTGCTGCAGCGCCTCAAAGCATCTCATCCTATCATTTTCATACGTCCACACACATTAGTTATCGATTGTTAGCAAACTAACAGTAGTTGTTAGCATCACGATATTTGTTTTATCTTTTATGTAAGAGGGATGAAAGCTTTGGCTTCATTTTAAAAAAGCAAGGTTTACTGAATAGCATAGAAAATTATGTAAAATTACTAAATGAAATGAATGAAGATTTTCCATGCCATTCAGATCAAAGGAGAAAACAAACGAGCTTTACCAGCATTATAATTTATTCAACTAAATCATTGTATGTAGCACCAACTCAAGAGGCAAAAGTGTTAGCTCTGCAATCAGATCACGTGGGTGTACTCTTCTCAAAGATTTGATGTAGACTGATGCTGATGATGTTTGCAGTTCTGCTGCAAAAGCAATTGGTACATTTATCTCAAGTACGGGTAATCTGTGGCACCTTTTCAATCATTACAATATTATCAGAAAAACTTAGTGTGTGCCTCGTGGTTGTGGATTTGTGGGGTTCAGATGAAATTAATAATCATTGTGTTCACTGAAAGTGAACCATAACTAGGCCATGTTCTAAAACAACTCTGAAAGAAAATTGAAATATACTCCCTCCGCCCGGAATTAGTTTGAGCGTCAACTAATTCCGGACGAAGGAAGCATGTTCTAACATGGAGTGATGTACTTCAATATACTCCCTCTGTAAACTAATATAAGAGTGTTTAGATAACTAAAATAGTAATCTAAACGCTCTTATATTAGTTTACGGAGGGAGTACTTCCGAGTAAGGTATCACTGCATCAGCACATTACACGATAAGGTCATCATCTTGCAAATGTTTACTGTGAAGGACCATGCTTCTGTCACTGTTGTTGGATTTTTTTCCTGAAGTTTTATGTGTACTGAAGCATATGCTTTCTTCAGTACATGGATGAGACCAAGACCACCGATCTGATGCAGATCCTGTTGAGCATGTGCACATTACCAGAGTGGTGCACAAGACATGGTGCTTTGTTAACATTCTCATCCATATCAAGGCACTGTCCAACAAAACTGTGCCATTCAACATCATTTCCATCTATTGTTGATCTTCTGGAAGATTCACTAAAAGATGACAAGGTATTGGCAAGCATCTTGTCTGTTTGTGGAGAAGTTAACTATTCGTGAAGCCTCGACTACAACTCTGGGGAGGCTACTCTGTTACCAATTAGATACTTAGCTAGTAGCAATGCTGCACGGTGTTAAGTGCAGACTTCATCTGAATGGCCTTGCTTGTTCAGTGTTCCTAATTATGGTGCGGACTTCAATCCTAATTTAACGGACCTCATCCGGCTCTCAAATCAAATGTACTACAGCTCAAAGAGCAGCAGCTTTCATTGCTTCAGCCTTTTGTCCTAACAAATCAAGTGCCCATTCAATCTGCAGGTTGCAATTTCAAGTAATCACAAGGCAAAACAAGCACAAGTAGCCTAAACCCTGCAAGCCAATTTGTTTTCCTCATTTCTAAACCCACACTGTCTTGATCAATGTTCTGCATCACCAGTGCAGACGTATCAAACAGATAGTCCAAATTATAAAATCCACAAATTCAGTTTTTCGTTGCTCCCCACCAACTATAAGGCCTTAATACCGAGTTACTGACGGAGTTGCATAAAGTAAGAAACGCAGCGACATGAAAGCAATTTGCAGTCTCAATACCTCTCGCCTTTGAGGTTGTCATCGACGCCTCCGTCATCCCCAAGATCCTCCTTCGGCGTTCCGCTTGCTTAAGATCTGAAAACAATACGCACACCATAGTACACAGAAGAAACAGAACATTAAGCTGTCAGCAATCCATAACTACTATATACACATCGAATCCGATCCGACGGTGCAAGAAAGATTCACAATCTACTCACCGTGTCGTGGTCGACCAGGAGTACAGGAAGGCTTCCCTGAGCTGGCTTTGGCACATGAGTGAATCCTGAACCAGAGAAACACCAAAAGAAATAGATCATCACCATGCGAACCGAAAACAAGAGGTCTAGGGAAGATCAAAGAAACACCTCAACAACAAAATCGACTATATCTCTTCTTTAATAATTTCTTTTCTTCTTTGTAATTCTAATTTTTAAACATGGCAGAAGAATCTATCCCTATTAAATCTTGCATTAAGATCTAAATTTACTGTGTGACATATATGATAATACCCCAGCCAAAAATCTGAGAAGAGAAAAAACTAAAAAACCGAGAAAGTTCCCTTGGTTATTTTAAGTTTCTGTCGAACTAGCAAAATCATCTGTAGGCAGTTCTAGTTTTACGCCGCCTGAAGAACTGAACTTCCTCGGCCACCTCACAAATGTAGGACAAGTCAGGCAAGCAATAATATATTGAGGATGAAAAAAACGCTTATCAATACATGAGTTGAGAAACCAATAATATACCTTCAGATTTAACGACGTAATTATCCTAGAAAGATCTTAAGCCAGGAGAGCTCTTCAACTGAATCAAAAAAGCAAGTCTGCATATCAATCAACAACATAAGAGACGGTTTGTTAGCAAATCAACAGTAAACAAAAAACACGCTGCTAATTCTTGATATCATAAACCTGTAACATTTGTACACACGAAGCCATGTCAGTAGTTCTTACGCCAAATTAGTATACCACTTCCATAGTACTACACCGTGTAATTACTATACGGTTAACAGACTAAGGAAAATCATTTCAACATGAATCAGACAAACCATACAGAACTAATTAAGGTGTAAATTCAGGCACATACCTCTGCTTATAGAAGTGTCTCTTACAGTACTCTCTTCCATAGCTTGATTACAGATCTAAGCTTCTGTGTAGCATGAACCAGAGAGCCCGACATGGCAATGATGAGCATCGATATATTAAAAAATATATTCCTTCAAGTCAGTGGCAGAAAAAAGAGAACACTCATTCAGTTACCACATAAAGGCATTCACATTGGAAATTAAATGTAATGGCTTATCAATCAAAATACAAAGGTAATAAAATAAACTTGAATAACCGGATCATGATTTGGTTCTGGGAAGTATCCTTTGCGACCAGCAAATTCGATGTCAAAACTTAATATGCAAAAGAGGGCCATCTTAGAGTATTCCCCTTCAGGACCATGGCTTACCAAATCTGAATATCTGTTGGTCGACTTAAGGAATGACCGAATGAACAATATCACGATTTAGAGACAAGAATAGAGGCATTAAATTCAGTATGTAGGATACAGGCAATCCAACTCTAGCTGACAATAGGACATGATGCGAGTTGCTTTGCTATACATCCGAGCAGGAAGTTCGATCCAATTGCCACCAACAATGTTGCACTCAATCGTAAAGAAAAGGGCAAAGAGAGTGTTGCTTTCATATGTCAGGAAACTCTTTGAACCAAGACTGCCAATCGTTATGCCCCTTTCAAGGACACCTATAATGCACACAAAAAACATGCCAGCTGTGGTAAGCCATAAAAATGTGATGCTGCTGCTAGCCACTGATGCAGAAAATCAGACAAGGTGGGCACAAAGTAAAGATCAAAGATTCACACAATAATTAGCAGCCAAGCAAATGAAAATCTTCTTTAGGCTAAAGGTTATTCATTGAAAATAGAGCTAACAACGTCAATTGACAACAATGGAAAATAAGTGTACTGTTCTTAAACTACCACTGACCATGACGGCTAGCAACCATTGTACGTAGGGCAACTACTATCTTGAGGAAGGACTGAGATTTATTTGGCTGGTGATGCTTAATTGTCCCAACAATAGTGATTCAACAAGGCGCCACCAACGACGAATACTAACATCATATTTGGAAGTACATACCTGTAGAATATTATCTTCCCGGGTTTAAGATTGCTCTCGTTAAAGAATGACAGTAGTAAATCCCTGCAAAAGATGCTACGGTTTGAAACACCATCGCCATTGACTACTCTGAATGAACAAAAAAGACATACCTCAGCATCCCAACGTGTACAGGGGTGCCCTTCTCATGTGCAACTCTGTAGTTTGTGATTTCATGCCATTCCATGGAGGCCACCACGCACCCATCACAAATTATGCTAACTGCATCACCACAGTGACATCCATTTCACCTTCTGCTCATCATCAATTAACCATGGATATACATTTACTATTTTCTGAATCGCTAGTCAAGCATAGGAAAAAATACTTCAGTTCAGAGGAGTTGTATTCGGCCACACCTATCAGAAGACGCCTCAATCTATAGGTAAGCTATTCTATGTTGCATTGCTGCTTATGATTTCATATTCTATCTACACTTCTCAAATTTATGTTGTGGGGCTTCACACAGAATTAGTATATTCCCTAATAATTAATTTGTATTTCTCAAACAAAGTCTTAAAAGAAATACAGATTCAATAACTTCCGAACGTCAGGATTTTAGCGTTTAGTCCTGAACGCCTCGACTGCCGTCAGATGGTTTGCATAGATCTTAGAGCAGGTGACACTGCCAAGTCAGCAGAGAATTAGTTCGGGATTTTCCTCCTAACTCCCGAACGACCTCGTCTCCTTCTCCCCCCGCAGCCTTATCCTTTCTTTCCCTCACCCACTCTTCCTCTCCACAACGTCTTTGTGGATCGCTGCTGCCGCCAGCTCCCCGCGCCGCCGCGTTGGGCGGGGTCGAGGCCGCATACACCCGCGTCATCCTCGCCGGCGTAGAGGTGCGGTCGTGGCGGAGGCCAAGCGCCACCTCCTCGCCTGCGCCGCCGCGGCAGCCGTCTCCCCTCCTCGAGCTCGTTCAGGCGATGCTCACCGAAGCGCGGCGTGACTCTGGTTCGCCCCCACCGGCTAGAGGTGCGGCCGTGGCGGAGGAAGAGTACCGCCCCTACGATGCGGCGGCGGGCATCTTGGTCATCTCCCTCCTCAAGCTCACCGACCAGCTCGAGGTGTGATCACGCGGGGGGGGGGGGGGGGGGGGGGGGGGGGGGGGGGGGGGGGGTGACCCGATGGGAGCCCGGCGGGGAGGTGCTCGAGCTCGAGCTACACCACGGGCGAGGGGGATCCGACAGGTTGATGCGCCGTCGCTCTCCTTCTGCAGTTTTTGTGTGTGCATATGTACAACGTCCCATTTTCCCCATTTTTACCGATGTTTGATGAATTTTGCTAGATGCTGAGTACTATGAGCTTTTTTGAACACATTTTTTGCCACTATGTGTGTACGAAATAGTCCCGAAATTTGCCATGCTACACTAAAATCTGAGTAGAACATAATTTTTTGCTGTGATTTTTGTAGTTACTAACTTTGTCATGTGATTAGTACACAAATTTAGGTTTTTGGTCCTATAATACATGACAATTTCTAATCACGATGTTTAGCACAACATGGAAATTCCTTAGATTATTACAAATTCTCATACCATGGCAAATTTATAAATTGTTAGTTCATTCACACATGACAATATTTTTGATAGATTCTCTCTTAATAGTTTATTGCCATGGGAACTTAGGTAAATTTACCATGTTAATAAGGGTAAATTAGCCATGGCAAATAAAAAGTAAAACTTGCCATGCCAATAAAAGTTAAATATTGTCATGGAGATTCACGTAACTTTGCCATGTTAATAAGGGTCAATTAGCCATGGCAAATAAATAGTAAAACTTGCCATGGCAATAAAAGTTCAATATTGCCATGGAGATTTAGGTAAATTTGCCGTTATTAATAAAAGTCAAATAAATAATAAAACTTGCCATGGCAATAAAAAGTTAAATATTGCCATGGGGATTTAGGTAAATTTGCCATGTTAATAAAAGGTAAATTTGCCATGGCAAATAAATAGTAAAACTTGCCATGGCAATAAAGTGTTAAGATTGCCATGGGGATGTAGGTAAATTCACCATGTCATTTTGTGTTGTTTTCGACAATTTAAAGAATTATGTGACAATTTAAAAAACCATAAGTTGCCATGGCAAGAAAGCAATGACTTTGCCATGATTCGAGAACTAAATTTGCCATGATTCGATAACTATGTTTGCCATCTTCCAGGATGCAATTTTGCTATGATGCGTAAACTAAAATTTGCCATGATCAATCAACTAAATTTTTTATGTTTACATGGCAAAAAGTAAATTTTGCCACCTTCCAGGAAAATTTAAGAAAAATTGTACAGTGAGACGGCAAATTTAAGAAAATCACAGGAAATCTGTATAATAAAAGAAAGTTGGTTCAGGCTTGGTTCAACAGTTGGATGGTACAAAAAAAATTGGAACCACCCTCTGTACACCATTAGGTTCTTGATTGTATGTCAAATTTTGAAAGTTGGTTCAGGTTTGGGTCACAGATTGTAAATCAGTTTCACTCCATTCAGGCATTGGCTATTAATTTGATCCATCAGCCATGCCATGTCAACTTAATATGTTCAAAAACATGGCAAACTTGCCACGGCAAAATTTACTTTTACATACAAGTCAAATTATTTGTTTTAGTCTATCATTGAAAATTAAACTTGCTTTTCTATTTTTGCCACGGCAAATTCAGCTTCATTGATATGGCAAATTTAGCTATACTGCCATGTCAAAGTTTACCTTTTATTGCCATGGCTGTACGTTTTCTTCATACTTTTTTATTGCAATGGAAAATTTAGTTTTAGTGCCATGGCAAAATTATCTACACTGTCATGGCAAATTTAGTTTTATTACCATGTAAAAATTATCTATATGCAACTCATGTAAATTTCTGTAATATACCTTTTTTCATAATTATATGGTGGTTTTTTGTATATTAGACCATGGCAACTTTGTCCCTAGATTTTTTTCAGTGAGTCTTTTTCTTGGTCCAGCGCATTTTTAGGTCTTTTTTGTGTTTTCTCTATTTATTGGGACAGAAGCAGTTTTTGGGCCTACAATATTGTTTTTGTGTATTTGCCATGGCATTTTTATACATGAAGGCAAATCATTTGTTCCTTTCTTGTGGTTTTTAGGCTTGTTTTAGTGAATCATTATGCAACTGGCCACGGTGGCCTTATTTTGTTTTGGGCTGGCTGGTTCAGCGTCCTAGTGGGCCAACGTGAAGCGTTCGGTCTGGGGGTAGCTCCCACGCCGAACAAAAACGTTCGATCTGTTCCATCCTTCGCACCGAACCATTCGTTCGGATCGATCACCTCCCAGCCCGAACGATCGGGTGTTATCGCGGTCCAAGAAATAACCAAACACCATGCCATCAGCAGCCTAGCAGCCAGCATGGAGCATAGTCTATTTCAAAGAATTGATAACTCGTCGGCAACCAATTCAAATGGATCATAGTTTCAAATTCAGTAACGAATGTTCCAACCTGGAGCCTAGCCGTTTTGACTTGCCTTAAGTTTTTCCTCCTCCTTCTCTCTTGCCTGCAAGCAGAACAACCTGGCCCATAAGTGATCTTTCCCCACACATTCACATAGAACAAGTAGTTTGACGTCGGCCAAAAATCAGGAAAAACTGGTCACCAATTACCAATTCGGGCCAAAATCATAGTCTTTGATGAGGAAGTCACCGAGTTCCAGGAAACATACCTTCTGGTCCTTCTTCAACTTCTGCTCCAGGAAATGTCTTTGATGGCCGTTTGCGCCGCCGCGAGGAACACGGAGGGGCGGTCGCCGCTGGCTGACTTGCCGGCGTCGAGGTAGATATTGATCCAGCGTCTCCGCTGCCAGCAGCCTACCACCACTGCCATCTCGTATGTCGTCGAATGCAGCGGAAGGAAGCCGTGCTACGCCACCGCCGAAACGCCATGACACATACCTCGCCCCCACCGGTCCACCACCTCCGGCCACTCCGCCTTATCAGCCGCTCGAGAGGGGGGAGGAATACAGAGCAGCAGCACGACGCATCATCGGATCCAACTGAAGGCAGGCTCCTCTATCTCTTTCTTTCTTCTTGGCGAAGGAAATGGGGCAGTGGTACGTGGGCCAATTATTAATACGAGCAGACGAGAAGGCGCCGAGAAGGCGCCCTTGTCTCGCGTGCGTTGACTGCCTTCGTGAAGTTACCTTGGGGATTGGGGAGGTGTTAACTGAGCTGCAGTAAATCACGGGACGTGGCATAGGCGAGGAGGCGCTCCTTCCGCAACCTTAATGGGTTTAATTTGTGTGCTATGGTGAAGTGTTCTTCCGAATTCTCTTTTCTGTCTAGGAAGGCTGACTAAATGGGTTTATCGACAAATACCCAAGCCTCTATCCGGCAAGGTTTTCGCTCTATTATTCATCCATTTGGATGAAAAAGACCCATGGTGAATTTTGGGCTTGGCACGTGCCCTTTTTTTGGTACCTGGCGGTGTAGAAACGAGTGGTGTACTCAGCTATTTGGTTCAAATTTTTTGAACGGGTGTGGCTATTGGTTTGGTTGACTTAGCATTTTTTTACTGCATGTGGGGCAGGCTTGTGTGGTCGCTTCTTACGTGCTTCTTTTGCGTCTGCTTCTCCGTTCGATTTGTCTCCCAGCCGCTTCTGGCCCAATCAATGTTTCTTCGTTCGGTTTATCTCCCGGCCGCTTCTGGCCCAATCGATGTGTCCCTTTCTGTTTCTGCCGCTGTTGGACAGCGCTCACTAGTGCCACTTTGGTCGTGTTTGCATGCAAATCTGGCATGTGGTGTTGGTTCTCGACACCTGTGAAATCGTTTTCGCCAGAGCTTTCTCGATCCAACTTGATCCGATTTTTCTGGAGCGGTTTGTCTCTATAAATACCGGAGTGCGTCCTAATCGCTGTTGCACTTGCACCCACTGCACCACGTCCTCAACATACCTTCACCCCGCCACGCCCTCGCCGTGAGATCTTCATGCCACCGTCTTCTTTTGTGCCGCCTGCTCATCAAATGCATGGATGTGGGTGATGCTGCTGCCGGTTTCGCATGTGTGAGTCTCCCAAACCCATCGTCCCGGACCTCGCGGTCCGCGAAGCTCGAGCTTTGTGAACGACCAACGGAGGAAGGCGACCGGCCATCCGCGAAGGAAGACGAGGTAGGCAACCACTGGAACGGCCCGGCGGTGGATGGCTGAAAGGGGCCATGGGGAGAATGTTCACGCGGTCGCAGAACGGATGGCATGGTCTTGAACGGAGAAGGACGGAGCGGTGGTGGCGCTAGGCGCTGGTGGTCGCAGGGAGGAGGCGACTGTTCCAAGTTGCCATGCCGCCGAGCTCGCAGCCGCCAGTGGAGTTTGGTAAACTCTCTCATGTGACCATCCCCTCTCTGGTTGCCGCCGCCGTACCTATCCCGATTCCTGCCCGCTCCTCCCCAACATCTTATGTGGCCATTCCCCTCGCTGTGGCCGCCCTGTCGCACGCTGACTCGACGACTCCCGACGCTCCAGTCTCAGCATCCCCCAGCGCCATCCTGCTAGGCTGCTACACGCTGACCACGATGACCTCCACGAGGGTCGAGGTTCACCGTGCTACCTCACGCGCGGCTGCTATCTTGCGATTGCGCGGCTTGATGTGATGGACCTTAATTTACTGCTTTGTCAGGCGATCGCTTAGTTTAGGCGGTGGCTGCTTAAGGAGTTTATTCTGGATTGGATTGCTTTTCCTCTATGCGTGTTGTCAGGTCGGTTGGTGGATTATATGTTTGCTGGTCGCTTATAAATTATAAGCTAGTCTTCAGATTTGATCATGTTTTTTCATCCCGCTGCGTTCATGGCGTAGGCGATTCCCTCCACTGCTTCAGCTGTTGATTCTCTCTGTCCTGTGGTTGATGCGGCTGCTGATTCGTCGTCTCTACTTTAGGATGGTCGTGTTGCTGTTTCGGCTTGATCAGTGTTGCCTGCAGGGTTTTGCTACTATGCGTTACCTTTATTGTTTTCTATATATCTTTCTTTTGTTCCACCTGCTTGATGATTTCTTTTCTATGTATTTATTCGTTGGCTGCTATTCCGGATGCTGTTTATCTTCATTACTAATGCTAAAACTTGAAACCTGAATGTAGCTATATATCAGGTAGTTCAAGTTGTTCAGAAAATGATGATTGATCTTGAGATCATATCGTACCTACATCTTATTGTTCGAAGGAATTCCTTGCTATTGGTTTTTCCTCTTAATTAAACCCTGATGTATTTACATGTCCAAATAGAGGCCAATTGAAATTTACATTACATTACATTGTACCTGTGTCACTGAAGTTGTTATAGTCTGGAAAACAGTGCACTGAAATTGTTAGGCTGAAAAACAGTTTACCGAAATTGCAGCTAATAAGTGATTAAGAGAATGAAAACAGTTGGTTTTGATACTAACGTGCTTTGATACAGATGATTTGGTTTTTCAGTTTCATAGTGCTATATATACCACTGGAAATTTTTGGAACTTCATTCATATAAATTCAGTCCGCTCAGCTCAGAGAGAATATAATGATTTCTAATTTTTTAGCACACTGCTTTATGGAAGATTTACTTTATGAATTCAGTCCGCAGACTCTTTTCATTCAAAAAGCTTTTCTTTATGAAAGATTTCAATTCCGCGCCAATAGGATTTCTGTACATATACCATAACATAAAAATAAAACGAACAAGCAAAAGCATAATAATTAATCAAATAATAAATAAATAAAGTTTAATATCACCATACACAGAATTTTTCACATGGCGTATAAACAGGTGGGGCGTGCCGCCGCGCGGGCATTGCTAGTAGAAATAACTGCTGGCACTAGGCCAACTGGTCAACCCAATGAACTTGTTGACAAAAAAGTGTGTGCGTATATATATATCCACAAAAGGCACAACGTTCCACATCAAATGTTTGGATCAGAATCTGGCGTTTCTATTGGATCAAAGTCAGGTGTTCTCGATGTTCTTCATTTTTGCAGAGAGAAACATCAAATGATATTGGATCAGATTGATTCTTGATGTTCTTCATTTTTGCAGAGAGAATCATCAAATGATATTGGATCAGAATGAGGTGTTTCTGTGCCGCACATTGGAACAATCTGCCAAATCTAAATGCACCTTTGGTCGAACAATTTCTTGGATCAATCTCTTCTACCTTCGCAAGATCCATCTCTTCTCCAGCTGCCATTTTCTAGTACTCATTTCTATTTGTTTGGTTTGCTCGAATATCTCAGAAAACGTGTTTCACTTCGACAACGGAAGGAAAAGAAACACTTCAGTCATCCTGAGCTCTCACTCGAGAAGAAAATAAATGCTATTGTGGCTCCTAGCACACACACTATTTGCAGGCATATATAAATGGAGGGTGCATCACAACACAAGCCAGTCTCATACATTTTTTGCCTTGTCATGCATAGATTGCCTTCCTTGGGAAAAAAAACTCCGCATAAGAGAAGCGGACCGTGTTTCTGCTTGTGGTCCATTTCATTCGATCCGTCTAGGTCTCCCTCTGCTATTGCAATGCCAATTTGAGGCGGATTTATTAGCTGATCACGAACTAATCTGTGAGGGATGGTGGAAAAGGCCCGTGTATCTATATTATTAACTAAAAACTTCAAGATAAAAACATAGCTGTAATTCTCCAGCTACTAGCAGGATTTGCGTCCTGAATGTAGAATAATTGTGACAAATTTCATTCACACATACTATGTATAGGTTTCAACAAAGCTCTAGAGTGGATACATAACAGCATGCGTACATAGAGCGTATTAATTACTGTGAATTTCTACTTGTTTGTAAAGGGATAAAACTAGTAAACAAAATATGATGCATAAAATTTAAGTGAATGATGTCTTGCAAATGTAGAGGGCTGGTTGTATCTGCTTTCGAAGTAAGAGTATCGATTCCATGAAAAGCTAAACAAAATGGTCATTTGCCTCTACAGAGATTGACCGCAAAGTGCTTGCAAGTTATCTTGGGCATCTCCAACAACGTACTCCAAACTGCCCCTAAATGTCTGGACCATGGTGTCCGGACGTTTTTTTGCCATCGAACACCGTGCCACAAATGTCTGTGAAGTATTCGGGTTTCCGAATTCCCGCAAACTGGACATACACTAGTGGGAGGTTTGTAGGAGTCCGTGGACAGGCCAACAGGGGGAAGAACTACATCAGGAGGAGATGTGGCTCCTGAGGGGGAGTGGTGTCTGGCTTTGATACTTGACAGTGTCCTAAACAAATGTTATTTTCCCGTGTCAGCTTTTGTCATCACTATTGATGCGTCTGCTGCTATTGTTTTTTGGTGAAGGGGACTCGTCACACGTGGGTCAATGGGGTTTGCTTATTTATTTGTTATCTATCTGGCTTCGTGCTAGCTTATACCATGACGGCCGAAATCACTATTTTGACCCTTTTTGGAAACTTAAGCACGATCCGCCCCTGGTTTCAAAAAATGTAACGCCATAGTCATTGGCGGTTGGGTAACACACCCTACCACCGAGGACCTCGGCAGTAGGGGTAACGGCTCTAACAACTCTGCCGACGTTGATAAGACCCTACTGCTGGTGTCCCTGGCGGTACTAAAGAGTTAAGTGAGTTGGGGGCTCACCCAGGCCCCCACCCACTCATTCACCCCCAATCCTCTTCCTCCCCGAGCTCGGCCTCTCTCCCCTCTCTCTCCCCCACCCAAGCCCCCACCAAATCCCTCTTCATTGGGTGAGATTTGTTTGGAGAATTTAAAAAATATTTTTGGATTCTAAACATGTTCATAAAATTTTCAAAATGTTCGCAAATTTAAAATAAGTTCGCCAATTAGAAATAATTCACGAATTTAAAATGTTTGTGAATTTTAAAAAGTTCATGAATTCAGATTTTTGTTGCAAATTTAGAAAAGGTGTTCAAGAATTAGAAAAATTTCTGCGAATTTGGAAAGTGTTGGCTTGAAAGAATGTTCGTGAACTTGAAAAACATCATAGAATTAAAAAATGTTCATAGATTTTTTTTAAATGTTCGTGAATTTAAAAAATGTAAATAAATTTTAAAAAGTGGAAAAAATGAAAAACTGTTCGCAAAATTTGAAAAATGTTCAAGTATTTAAAAATGTCTGTGAATTGAGGAAGTGTTTGCGAATTTTAAAAATATTCATGAATTTAAAAAATGTTCACAAATTAATAAAGAAAGCAGTTAACAAACAAAAAAGGAAAGAAAGAAAAATATAGAAAATAAACTAGAAAAAAGATGTAGAAAAACAGAAAAAAAAAGTAAAAAACTTCTAGAATTCCAGAAGCTTCCTAAAAACCGGTAAACTAGGCCTCTTATGCCGGAGTGAACGTGCCACTCCCGAGCGAACACGGGCAGAAAAAAATCGTTCAAGGGGCCAGCCCAGGTGGGAGCCATTGTAGGCGATCGCTCTATATTGCTCGCAGAGAGCGATATGTAATCTTTTGTGGGTACATATGTGCAATATCTTACCAACAATAGCTAACAATATTGCAAGTAACACAAATCGTATGAACAATTCCATTGTTGCATAACATGCATGCTAGGTAGAGAAAGCATCATTAGCATACAATGGCGTGCTTTAGAAGGAAAAAACAACATAGATGTGTACTTCAGCCGACTCTCCTTACTAGTATGGAAACAAAGCAACACTTCCTTCATGCAATGTCTCTGTCGTTGATATATCTGTTCAGAAACCATTGGAGTTTGTGTTCCATAGGATTTATGTCTATAATTTTACTCATTAGGCAGATCTGGCTTTCTATTTAAAATCGTAACCACAAAATGCAGACCGAACCATCTAAAATAATTTGGATGATGTGGATGAACCGCACTGTGTTGAAAACAAGTCTTTGTATTGTAATCTTTTGGCGAAAATGCCTAAGGTCATATATTAAGTATAATAACTCCTTTCATGCAAATCCATATTAAAAGATAAAATTACAATCAAATCCTTGAAAGTGTCGAAGTCTTCTTCCTCCTGCACCCACCGGTGGCGTGCCGTGAGCATAGCTCGACGTCACCTCTAAGCCTCCGCCTCGGTGAAGCAAACTTTTATAAACCAGTCTTTGTGTTGCATTGTTAATATGTAATAGATTAAATTCCAATGGGAGTGGCATCAAGAAGGTTTCAAATGAGGTATTGGATTGAAATGAGGCGCTCGCACCAAGAAACTTAGCACAATCGATATATTCCAACCATTGCTGTTTTCTAGTACTAATTGTTTGGCTTGCTCAAATATTTCATCAAATGTTTCTCTACGTACGCACCAAAAAGAAGAGAAATGCCATTTTCGGTCATTCTGAGCTATCACACTCGAAGAAAAACATGCTCTCATGGCTCCTAGCCACGCCCACATACTATTGTACAAGTGGAGGGTGCATCCCAACACAAAACCATCATCTCATGCATTTTTCCCAATTCTCATGCAAACATTGCCGCCCTTAAACAAGAAATAAATCTGTTTCTGCTCGCGTCCGCTTCATTAGATTCATCTGGGTCTCCCTCGGCTATGGCTATGCTGATTTCAAGAGAATCTCCCTACTAAGATGAGCCAATCTAAAAACTCAAAAACTATAATACTGGCTATAGTTCTTTAGCTACACACCGGGATTGGACCCTCAATGTTACATGGTGTAATTTTGGAAAATTCCACTCTTCACATAAGATGTGCCGGCTTCAACAAAGCTTAAGAGTGGTGAACTGAGCGTAATTAGGATGGGTAGCTTCTCGTGGTGGAATCAGTTCATCAAGGTTTAAGTCCTAGACTAGGCACTAGCATTTGCATTTGCATGCTTAATAATATGGTTGCATGCATCATATTGATGCAGAGGCCGGGAGTAATCCTCCTTTAAAAAAACTAGTGTTTGCATTTTTTATGAATTTATTTCATACTTTTCGGCGATGTTCGTTAAGTGGTAGGAGACGTTTCCATCGACAACGAAGGCGTTGTGATGATTTCTTCAATCTTAAGATGTTATGCCAGCTCAGTATCTTAGATGTGTTGATCGGGGTAGGGTGTGCGTGCGTGCGAGCATGTGCGTTTGTACCATGTTAAAAAAAAGCTCGAAAGTGGGTACATGACAACCTCCTATGGAAGTAGTACTGATAGGCATAGCATTACTGATGACTGAGAGACATATCATTACTAATGAAATTGCTCGATTGAAATGTACTGAATAAATATGCAGATCGGAACAGGCATACTATTACTAGTGAAATCGCTTGATCAAACTATATTGAATCGGAATGAGGCGTCTCAAATATGTGTATGGGAACTGACTTTGTTGATTTGCTCGATGGAACTCAATCGCCCTAGTGTGATCGATGAATTCCACCACTGATATTTTTTTTGAACCATCAATTGATTTGAATTGAAAGCATGAGTGCAAAAGCATCCATAAGGACGGGTACGACAATTTACTTTCCCATAATGATAATATGAGTGCATTGATAGTTTGATATTGATCCGCATGGGGCAACAACCCTCACTAGAGAGAGGAGATTAGCACTGTCATACGGCTGCCGATGTCTGTTAGCTATAAGGTTAACTTCTGGTTTTGGCGTACTATGGGAACATCAACAAAACAACTGCCCTCTTCACTATTGTTACTTCGAATTCCCAATAACAGCTCAGGATCCAATCGGTATGTATCTTCTATTCTCCTTTTCATATGCTTGCTCCAACTATCCTTTACATGACGCCAACAGACATTTGTAGGACTTGCCATGTGAAGCATGATACCGAAGCTCCCGTTTGTTACAAAACTTTTTCTTTTGCAAGACTATACACCCAACAGATTTGAGAAAATTCTTGGCTTTTTATCTCAAAATTTCCTTTCTCCTGGTGTTCTACACATCAGCTTCAACACAATCTACTTATTTTCCTACACCATTAGATTTATTTTCTCGCTTGTTTACCAAGTCTTGCCATGTCCCATGAAACTGCTGCATCAAGATTTACTTTGTGCACTGCCAAATAATTGTGATTATGAGGAATGTCTTCAATATTGTTCCCTTTAACTCGTTTAATACATTGAAACACGAAGCTCATTAGTACTTGAAGGATAGGAACATAGTCTCCCACACAAGTGACATATACTGGTATCTTAAAAAAAACTTTATACCATTATCTCTTAAAAATATTTGGTTGTTATGATCTGAAGTTTTGAAATACTTTTTTTTGAAACTTGAATTTTTGAAATTCTGAAGAAATTGAAAACCGACAACAGGTGACAGGAGCAGTAGTTCTTTAGTTATCGGACGGACCTAGATTCCTGATACCCTTTTATCTATGAAGACTCAATGGCTCTAGTTGAATGACATTAGCAAATGTTTCCCGCCGTTGCTTTTCTCTAGCTTGCTCCATTACTTTTCGTTATTTCTGTTTGCTTTCCATGAGGATGAGCTGAGTTATAAAGCCAACAATGATGTATGGAGAGCATATCTACCCATTTGCTATTGCTAAAACAAATCCTAGCCACTGCATGTACTAAAGGAGTTCTTCCCTCTCATCCCATTTTTCTGTTTTCTCACCCTTATACTCTAAACCTCATCCCTTTATTCTTAAATTACCTCAAGATTTCTAGATCGAAGAGAGAAGTGAGTCGTAGGGTGTGACATTGGTTTACCTTTAAGCATTATAATTTTATGTTCTTTGAAGTCAATACGCCAACCTAATGCCAAGATATGGTTCTGTAGCTTCATCCTCATGGTTTCACTAATGTGTCCCTGGGAAAAAGTGGTGACTTCGTGGTAACTAGCAAGCAGTGACACTGTCTGAGGGGAAAGTTTTGCATCTAGCTGCACTGTACCCCAAAAGTTAAGGCATCCATCCTCAACTTGTTGGGGAACATAGTAATTTCAAAAAAATTCCTACGCACACACAGGATCATGGTGATGCATAGCAACGAGAGGGGAGAGTGTTGTCCACGTACCCTCGTAGACCGAAAGCGGAAGCGTTAGCACAACGCGGTTGATGTAGTCGTACGTCTTCACGATCCGCCCGATCCAAGTACCGAACGCACGGCACCTCCTAGTTCAGCACACATTCAGCTCGATGACATCCCACGAACTCTGATCCAGCAGAGCTTCACGGGAGAGTTTCGTCAGCACGACGGCGTGATGACGGTGATGATGATGCTACCGACGCAGGGCTTCGCCTAAGCACCGCTACGATATGATCGAGGTGGATTATGGTGGAGGTGGACACCGCACACGGCTGCGAGAGATCAACAGATCAACTTGTGTGTCTATGGGGTGCCCCCTGGCCACGTATATAAAGGAGTGGAGGAGGGGGAGAGGGCCGGCCCCTATGGCACGCCGTGGAGGAGTCCTACTCCCACCGGGAGTAGGATTCCTCCCCTTCCAAGTAGTAGGACTAGGAGACAAGGAAGGGGAAGAGGGAAGAGAAGGAAGGAGGGGGACGTCGCCCCTCCCCCTAGTCCAATTCGGACTAGTCATTGGGGGGCGCGCGGCCTGCCTCTCTCTCTCTCCCCTAAAGCCCAATAAGGCCCATATAATTCTTCCCCCGTATTCCCGTAACTCCTAGTACTCCGAAAAATACCCGAACCACTCGGAACCTTTCTGATGTCCGAATATAGTCGTCCAATATATCGATCTTTACGTCTCAACCATTTCGAGACTCCTCGTCATGTCCCCGATCTCATCCGAGACTCCGAACTACCTTCGGTACATCAAATCACATAACTCATAATACAAATCGTCACCGAACGTTAAGCGTGCGGACCCTACGGGTTTGAGAACTATGTAGACATGACCAAGACATGTCTCCGGTCAATAACCAATAGCGGAACATGGATGCTCATATTGGCTCCTACATATTCTACGAAGATCTTTATCGGTCAAACCGCATAACAACATACGTTGTTCCCTTTGTCATCGGTATGTTACTTGCCCGAGATTCGATCGTCGGTATCTCAATACCTAGTTCAATCTCGTTACCGGCAAGTCTCTTTACTCGTTCCGTAATGCATCATCCCGCAACTAACTCATTAGTCACGTTGCTTGCAAGGCTTATAGTGATGTGCATTACCGAGAGGGCCCAGAGATACCTCTCCGATACACGGAGTGACAAATCCTAATCTTGATTCATGCCAACCCAACAAACACCTTCGGAAACACCTGTAGAGCATCTTTATAATCACCCATTTACGTTGTGACGTTTGATTGCACACAAAGTGTTCCTCCGGATATTCGGGAGTTGCACAATCTCATAGTCCGAGGAACATGTATAAGTCATGAAGAAGCTAAGCTAATGAAAGCAGTAGCAATAAAACTGTAACAATCACAATGCTAAGCTAATGAATGGGTCTTGTCCATCACATCATTCTCCTAATGATGTGATCCCGTTCATCAAATGACAACACATGTCTATGGCTAGGAAACATAACCATCTTCGATGAACAAGCTAGTCAAGTAGAGGCATACTAGGGACACATTGTTTTGTCTATGTATTCACACATGTATCAAGTTTCCGGTCAATACAATTATAGCATGAATAATAAACATTTATCATGAAATAAGGAAATAAATAATAAATTTATTATTGCCTCTAGATCATATTTCCTTCAGTCTCCCACTTGCACTAGAGTCAATAATCTAGTTCACATCGCCATGTGATTTAACATCAATAGTTCACATCACTATGTGATTAACACCCATAGTTCACATCGCCATGTGACCAACACTAAAAGGGTTTACTAGAGTCAGTAATCTAGTTCACATCGCTATGTGATTAACACCCAAAGAGTACTAAGGTGTGATCATGTTTTTCCTGTGAGAGAATTTTAGTCAACGGGTCTGCCAAAATTCAGATCCGTATGTATTTTGCAAATTTTTATGTCTACAATGCTCTGCATGGAGCTACTTTAGCTAATTGCTCCCACTTTCAATATGTATCCAGATTGAGACTTAGAGTCATCTGGATCGGTGTCAAATCTTGCATCGACGTAACTCTTTACGATGAACCTTTTGTCACCTCCATAATCGAGAAACATATCCTTATTCCACTAAGGATAATTTTGACCATTGTCCAGTGATATACTCCTGGATCACTATTGTACTCCCTTGCCAAACTCAGTGTAGGGTATACAATAGATCTGGTACACAGCATGGCATACTTTATAGAACCTATGGCTGAGGCATAGGGAATGACTTTCATTCTCTTTCTATCTTCTGTCGTGGTCGGGCTTTGAGTCTTACTCAACTTCACACCTTGCAACACGGGCAAGAACTCTTTCTTTGACTGTTCCATTTTGAACTAATTCAAAATCTTGTCAAGGTACATACTCATTGAAAATCTTATCAAGCGTCTTGATCTATCTCTACAGATCTTGATGCTCAACATGTAAGAAGCTTTACCGAGGTCTTTCTTTGAAGAACTCCTTTCAAATACTCCTTTATGCTTTCCAGAAAATTCTACATCATTTCTGATCGACAATATGTCATTTACATATACTTGTCGGAAAGGCTGTAGTGCTCCCACTCACTTTCTTGTAAATACAGGCTTCACCGCAAGTCTGTATAAAACTATATGCTTTAATCAACTCATCAAAGCGTATATTCCAACTCCGAGATGCTTGCACCAGTCCATAGATGGATTGCTGGAGCTTGCACACTTTGTTAGCATCCTTTGGATCGATAAAACCTTCAGGTTGCATCATATACAACTTTTCTTCTAGAAATCCATTCAGGAATGCAATCTTTACATCCATTTGCCAGATTTCATAAAATGTGGCAATTTGCTAACATGATTTGGACAGACTTAAGCATCGCTACGAGTGAGAAGGTCTCATCGTAGTCAACTCCTTGAACTTTGTCAAAACCATTTTCGGCAAGTCTAGCTTTGTAGATAGTAACACTACTATCAGCGTCTGTCTTCCTCTTGAAGCTCCATTATTTTTCTATGGCTTGCCGATCATCGGGCAAGTCAACCAAAGTCCACACTTTGTTCTTATACATGGATCCCATCTCAGATTTCATGGCCTCAAGCCATTTTGCGGAATCTCGGCTCATCATCGCTTCCTCATAGTTCGTTGGTTCGTCATGGTCAAGTAACATGACCTCCAGAACAGGATTCCCGTACCACTCTGGTGCGGATCTCACTCTAGTTGACCTACGAGGTTCGGTAGTAACTTGATCTGAAGTTACATGATCATCATCATTAGCTTCCTCACTAATTGGTGTAGGAGTCACATGAACAGATTTCTGTGATGAACTACTTTCAAATAAGGGAGCAGGTACGGCTACCTCATCAAGTTCTACTTTCCTCCCACTCACTTCTTTCGAGAAAAACTCCTTCTCTAGAAAGGATCCATTCTTAGCAACAAATGTCTTGCCTTCGGATCTGTGATAGAAGGTGTACCCAACTGTCTCCTTTGGGTATCCTATGAAGACACATTTCTCCTATTTGGGTTCGAGCTTATCAGGTTGAAGCTTTTTCACATAAGCATCGTGATACGTCTCCGTCGTATCTACTTTTCCAAACACTTTTACCCTTGTTTTGGACTCTAACTTGCATGATTTGAATGGAACTAACCCAGACTGACGCTGTTTTCAGCAGACTTTCCATGGTGTTATTTATGTGCAGAAACAAAAGTTCTCGGAATGACCTGAAACTCCACGGAACATCTTTTTGGAAAATATTAAAAATACTGGAAGAAAAATCCATGTCAGGGGGGCCCACACCCTATCCACGAGGGTGGGGGCGCGCCCCCTGCCTCGTGGGCCCCCTGATGCTCCAGCAACCTCAACTCCAACTCCATATATTCACTTTCGGGGAGAAAAAAATCAGAGAGAAGGATTCATCGCGTTTTACGATACGGAGCCGCCGCCAAGCCCTAAAACCTCTCAGGAGGGCTGATCTGGAGTCCGTTCGGGACTCCGGAGAGGGGGATTCGTCGCCGTCATCATCATCAACCATCCTCCATCACCAATTTCATCATGCTCACCGCCGTGCGTGAGTAATTCCATCGTAGGCTTGTTGGACGGTGATGGGTTGGATGAGATCTATCATGTAATCGAGTTAGTTTTGTTAGGGTTTGATCAATACTATCCACTATGTTCTGAGATTGATGTTGCTATGACTTTGCTATGCTTAATGCTTGTCACTAGGGCCCGAGTGCCATGATTTCAGATGTGAACCTATTATGTTTTCATGAGTATATGCGAGTTCTTGATCCTATCTTGCAAGTCTATAGTCACCTACTATGTGTTATGATCTGGCAACCCCGAAGTGACAATAATCGGGACCACTCCCGATGATGACCATAGTTTGAGGAGTTCATGTATTCACTATGTGCTAATGCTTTGTTCCGGTACTCTATTGAAAGGAGGCCTTAATATCCCTTAGTTTCCATTAGGACCCCGCTTCCATGGGAGGGTAGGACAAAAGATGTCATGCAAGTTCTTTTCCATAAGCACGTATGACTATATTCGGAATATATGCCTACATTACATTGATGAATTGGAGCTAGTTCTGTGTCACCCTATGTTATGACTGTTACATGATGAACCGCATCTGGTATAATTCTCCATCACCGATCCAATGCCTACGAGCTTTTCACATATTGTTCTCCGCTTATTTACTTTTCCGTTGCTACTATTACAATCACTACAAAACCCAAAAATATTACTTTTGCTACCGTTACTTTTGTTACCGTTACCACTACTATCATACTACTTTGCTACTAAATAATTTGCTGTAGATACTAAGTTATCCAGGTGTAGTTGAATTGACAACTCAACTGCTAATACTTGAGAATATTCTTTGGCTCCCCTTGTGTCGAATCAATAAATTTGGGTTGAATACTCTACCCTCGAAAACTATTGCGATCCCCTATACTTGTGGGTTATCAAGACTATTTTCTGGCGCCGTTGCCGGGGAGCATAGCTCTATTCTTTGAGTCACTTGGGATTTATATCTGCTGGTCATTATGAAGAACTTGAAAGACGGTAAGACAACAATTTATCCCTCAACTACGAGGGGAGGTAAGGAACTGCCATCTAGCTCTGCACTTGATTCACCTTCTGTTTTGAGTAAGCTTGCGACACCTAAACCTGCTTCTGTTACTCGTTCTGATATGTCGCATGATATTGATGATGCCACTTCTGCTATGCATGATGCTTATGATGAAACTACTTCTATGCTTGATACTACTGTGCCACTTGGTGAATTTCTTGATGAACAACTTGCTAGGGTTAGAGAGAATGAAATTATTGAAACTGACATCATTGATGAAAGTGATGATGAAGACTCTCCCCCTAATAAATATGAATCGCCCGTTATTCCTGAGGGTTATGTTTTGGGAAAAGAAGCTGCTTTAGCTATTTTAGCTTGCAAAGATAGATACGAGCTCAAGAGGTTATTAGCTAAATGGAAGCAGCAATCTCTTAATGCTAGAATGAAACCTGACCCTGCTTTTGCTGCTTCACCTATCTGTGTTACTGATAAGGATTATGAATTCTCTGTTGATCCTGATATGATTATTTTGGTTGAATCTGATCCTTTTCATGGCTATGAATCTGAAACTGTTGTGGCACATCTTGCTAAATTAAATGATATAGCCACCCTGTTCACTAATGATGAGAAATCTCGCTACCTTTATATCCTTAAAATATTTCCGTTCTCATTAAAGGGTGATGCTAAGATATGGTTTAATTCTCTTGATCCTGGTTGTGTGCGTAGTCCCCAGGATATGATTTATTACTTCTCTGCTAAATATTTCCCTGCTCATAAGAAACAAGCTGCTTTAAGGGAAATATATAATTTTGTGCAAATTGAAGAAGAGAGTCTCCCACAAGCTTGGGGGAGGCTTCTCCAATTACTTAATGCTTTGCCTGATCATCCTCTCAAGAAAAATGAAATACTTGATATCTTTTATAATGGACTAACCGATGCTTCCAGAGATTACCTGGATAGTTGTGTTGGTTCTGTTTTCATGGAAAGAACACCGGATGAAGCTGAGATTCTATTGAATAATATGTTGACAAATGAAAATAATTGGACACTTCCTGAGCCAATTCCTGAGCCTATTCCTAAACCAACTCCGAAGAAGAGAGGTGTTCTATTTCTCAGTCCTGAAGATATGCAAGAGGCAAAGAAATCCATGAAAGAAAAGGGTATAAAAGCTGAAGATGTTAAGAATTTACCTCCTATTGAAGAAATACATGGTCTTAATCTACCGCCTGTTGAAGAAACATATGATCTTAATCCATCACCTATTGAAGAAACTCATGGTCTTGATAACCCGACACAGGTAGTAAAGGTAAATTCTCTCTATAGATATGATAAAGCTGAAATCCCTCCTACTAAAATTGCTAGCCAATGCTTGGATGAGTTTGATAACTTTATGGTTAAGCAAGAAGATTTCAATGCTTATTTTGGTAGACAATTAAAACAAAATGCTTATATGATTGAACACTTGGGTGATTATATGTCTAGAGTTGAAGGTGAACTTAAACTCATTACTAAACATGCTTCTATGGTTACCACTCAAGTAGAACAAGTACTTAAGGCTCAAAATGATTTGCTCAATGAATTAAATAGTAAGAAAAATGATTATGCTGTTAGAGTGGCTACTAGAACTAGTAAAATGACTCAGGAACCTTTGTATCCTGAAGGCCACCATAAGAGAATTGAACAAGATTCTCAGAGAAATAATATTGATGCACCTAGTCCTTCTAAGAAGAAGAAAAAGAAAGATGATAGGACTTTGCATGCTTCTAGTGAACCTATTGCTGAACCACCTGAGAATCCAAATGATATTTCTATTTCTGATGCTGAAACACAATCTGGTAATGAACATGAACCTAGTGAAAATGCTAATGATGATGTTCATGATGATGCTCAACCTAGTAATGATAATGATGTGGAAATTGAACCTGCTGTTGATCTTGATAACCCACAATCAAAGAATCAACGTTATGATAAGAGAGATTTTGTTGCTAGGAAACATGGTAAAGAAAGAGAACCTTGGGTTCAAAAACCCATGCCTTTTCCTCCCAAACCATCCAAGAAAAAGGATGATGAGGATTTTGAGCGCTTTGCTGAAATGATTAGATATATCTTTTTGCGTATGCGATTAACTGATATGCTCAAAATGAATCCATATGCTAAGTACATGAAAGATATTGTTACTAATAAGAGAAAGATACCGGAAGCTGAAATTTCCACCATGCTTGCTAATTATACTTTTAAGGGTGAAATACCAAAGAAACTTGGAGATCTAGGAGTACCAACTATACCATGCTCCATTAAAAGAAATTATGTTAGAACTGCTTTATGTGATCTTGGAGCCGGTGTTAGTGTTATGCCTCTCTCTTTATATCGTAGACTTGATTTGAATAAGTTGACACCTACTGAAATATCTTTGAAAATGGCTGATAAATCAACTGCTATACCTGTCGGTATTTGTGGGGATGTGCCTGTTGTGGTTGCAAACATTACTATTTTAACGAACTTTGTTATTCTTGATATTCCCGAGGACGATAGTATGTCTATTATTCTTGAAGACCCTTTTTGAATACTGCAGGGGCTGTTATTGATTGCAACAAAGGCAATGTCACTTTTCATGTTAATGGTAATGAGCATACGGTACACTTCCCGAGGAAACAACCTCAAGTTATAGTATCAATTCTATTGGAAAAATTCCATCGATTATATTTGGAGGTTTTGAATTTCCTCTTCCTACTGTCAAGAAGAAATATGATATTCTTATTATAGGGGATGTGCATATCCCCGTTGAGGTAACATAGTGTTATTTGAAATTTCTCCGGTTCCATGTTATTCGGAATGAGTTTGTTAACAAGACTTGATCAACCTTGTTAGTGGATTCCTTTTGATGAGCATGAGATGGATGAAACTAGAAGGCACAACCTTCTGTACCCTTCCTCTACTTTCTGTTATTTAGTTGAAATAAAGTAAAATTAGTATTTTCTGTCTGTTTTCTGATTTATCCATGCAATATAAAAATACCCCGAAAATAAAAGTTCTCCAAATGCCCTGAAAATGAAATATGATTTTTTCTAGAATATTTGAGAATATCTGGCACTGAGAACACATCAGGGGGAGCTGGCACCTGGCCACGAGGGTCAGGGGCGTGCCCTACCCCCCTGGGCGCGCCCCCCTACCTCGTGGGCCCACGGTGGGCCCCCTCCACTTATTCCTGCACCCACACACTTCTTCCTCCCAAAAAAATCACCATCCAGCTCAAGCACGAGTTCTAGCTCATTTTGCTGCGATTTTCGATCTCCTTGCTCAAAGCACCTCTCACAAAACTGCTTGGGGAGATTGTTCCTTGGTATGTTACTCCTCCATTGGTCCAATTAGTTTTTGTTCTAATGCTCTATTCATTGCAAATTTGTGCTGCCTAGGTGACCATGTTCTTGAACTTGCATGTCAAATTTATATGGTTCCAAGTAGTTCCAATGCATGATATAGTCTCTAGACACTTGTAGGAGTAGTTGCTATCAACTTTGTTGAGCTTGGTTCACTTTTGTTTGAAGTTACTAAAAATTTCAGAGTTTTTCAGAAAATAATGAAGAGATTTTTGAGGGGCTCATCGAGCCGAAGCTCGAAGGAAAAGCAAAATGAAGAAGCACAGAGGCCCAAATATAATTTGCCTCGCACCGCGGAGGTTCGGCCGTGTGAATGGCCTTCCGATGATTTCTTGAGAGAAGCCGGGATTTACAATGATTTTTATGAATTGGCTGAGAATGCAGGCCTCACCGACTTCCTCTGCGACCAACGCAATCAGTATCTCTTACTCACCAATACTTTTGTGCAAAACTTCTGCTATTATCCTAAGGAAACACCTCCTTCAGTAGAGTTTCATTTATATGATGTTGTTAAGAAGATGCCACTAGATGAATTTTGCAAGGTTTGCAAAATACCTTTTGAGGGTAGTTTAGATGAACCACATCGTAAAGATGTGGATGGGTTTATTGACACTATTAATGTAGGGGAAACTAGGAAGGTTTCCGATGCAAGAATCACTAGCATACATTTTCCTGTTTTACGCTACTTTGCCATATTTGCTAGTCGTTGCTTAATTGGTCGCAGAAACTATGGAAACCTTAGTGTTCCTGATATTATCATTTTGTTCCATGGTTTATTCTGTGATAACACTGTTAGTATGGGCGGTATTATTGCTAAACGGTTAAGTTTGAACCGTACAAAGGGCCCCATCTTTGGAGGTATTTATGCTTCACGCCTTGCTGCACATTATAACATACCTATTAGGCACTATGAAAAAGAAGAAAAATTGCTGCCCAATGCTTATTTAGATTATAAGAGTATGATAGCGCATGATTTTATTGTTAAGAATAGGGAAGGGGCGCTTAAATACAAATTGTTCTTTGATAAACATCATCCTGAGACTATTACCTTGCCTGCTCCTTCCTTGTTTGATTTATCTGCAGGCACGTATCTCGTTCCGCTGGCAGCCATTCACCCTACCGGAATCCTACACCAGCCACGGAGCTGGAACCACAATTTGAACCTCCACGACAGTCTAATTACTATTGGGATTCGGAGATGACTGCCAGCCAGTGGCAGTCAGAGTCTTCTTCATCTCAGTACGACCCCGGTTACAACTACGGATATCCGCCAGGCCATCCGTGGCAATAAACCAACTTAGGCCAAAAGCCTAAGCTTGGGGGAGTACGTATTTCTCGCCGACATTACATTCATGTCCACACACTCATTGCCAGATGTCGGTGCTCATACTCTTTCACTGTAATATCCATGCTAGTTTATTTTCTTTTTCCTGCCTTCTTCTTGTGTGTTTGATAAACCTTAAGAAAAACCAAAAAAATTAGTTGTAACTTTTAGTTAGTTTACATTTCTCGCTGTAGTAGTAATAATTAAAAAGAAAACCCAAAAAGATTTCATGTTCTTCTTTTTGCTTGTTGGGAGCTTTCCCGTGTAAATAGTTTTATTTCTTTTCTCTTCTTTGGGGGTCGATGGGAGAAGACCATAATTAAATTGTTGAAGTGGCTCTTATATGCATTATTGTTGATTTAACCAAGAGCCCATATTGCCTTGTCTTCTCCTGTTTATTGAATGCTCGCAGATTCCACTTAGTCCAATGCACGTGCACTCTTATTATTATTCACTTCGTTCGGTCGTGCAAGTGAAAGGCAATTATGACGATATATGGTGGACCGACTGAGATGAGAAAAGCTGGTATGAACTCGCCCTCTCTTGTTTTTGTAAATATGATTAGTTCATCGTTCCTGATTCAGCCTATTATGAATAAACATGTTTGCAATGACAATTAGAGATCATAGTTGCTCGTGCCATGCTTGATTAGCTATGAGTTATAATGGTTTACTTTGCGTGCCAACATGCTATTAAAATGGTTGTGATGTGGTATAGTGGGGTGGTATCCACCTTTGAATGATTTAAGTGACTCGACTTGGCACATGTTCACACATGTAGTTGAAACAAATCAACATAGCCTTCACGATATTTATGTTCATGGTGGATTATATCCTACTCATGCTTGTACTCAATGTTCATTAATTTTAATGCATGTTCATGACTGTTGTCGCTCTCTAGTTGGTCACTTCCCAGTCTTTTGCTAGCCTTCACTTGTACTAAGCGGGAATACTGCTTGTGCATCCAATCCCTTAAACCCCAAAGTTATTCCATATGAGTCCACTATACCTTCCTATATGCGGTATCTACCTGCCGTTCCAAGTAAATTTGTATGTGCCAAACTCTAAACCTTCAAATGAAATTCTGTTTTGTATGCTCGAATAGCTCATGTATCAACTAGGGCTGTCCGTATCTTCCATGCTAGGCGGGTTATTCTCAAGAGAAGTGGACTCCGCACCTCACTCACGAGAAAATGCCTGGTCACCGGGATGCCCAGTCCCGTGCTTTATGCAAACTAAATCAAAATTAATTGTAAACAAAACTCCCTCGGGGCTGTTGCTAGTTGGAGGCACTCGTTGTTTCGAGCAAGCCATGGATTGATGCTTGTTGGTGGAGGGGGAGTATAAACTTTACCATTATGTTTGGGAACCGCCTATAATGTGTGTAGCATGGAAGATATCGCGGTGTCTTGGTTGTTATGTTGACAATGAAAGTATGCCGCTCAAAATATTATTTATCTCTATTTCAAAACCGAGCTCTGGCACCTCTACAAATCCCTGCTTCCCTCTGCGGAGGGCCTATCTATTTACTTTTATGTTGAGTCATCACCCTCTTATTAAAGAGCACTAGCTGGAGAGCGCAGCTGTCATTTGCATCCATCATTATTAATTTATATTGGGTATGACTATGATTGGATCTCTTCTACCATGAATTACAATGTCTAGTCAGTCCTTGATCTTTAAAGGTGCTCTGCATTTATGTTTTGCGGTCTCAGAAAGGGCTAGCGAGATACCATCTTATTATATCATATTATGATTGTTTTGAGAAAGTGTTGTCATCCGAGATTTACTATTATTGCTCGCTAGTTGATTATGCCATTGACATGAGTAAACATAATACCTAAGAGTTACTGTGATTGTGGTTAATCATAATCTTTGCTGAAAACTTGAATGCTGGCTTTACATATTTACAACAACAAGAGCAAACAGTGTTTGTAAAAGTTTTTCTTTATCACTTTCAGTTTATCAACTGAATTGCTTGAGGACAAGCAAGGGTTTAAGGTTGGGGGAGTTGATACGTCTCCGTCGTATCTACTTTTCCAAACACTTTTGCCCTTGTTTTGGACTCTAACTTGCATGATTTGAATGGAACTAACCCGGACTGACGCTGTTTTCAGCAGACTTTCCATGGTGTAATTTATGTGCAGAAACAAAAGTTCTCGAAATGACCTGAAACTCCATGGAACATCTTTTTTGGAAAATATTAAAAATGCTGGAAGAAAAATCCACGTCAGGGGGCCCACACCCTCTCCATGAGGGTGGGGGCGCGCCTGCCCCCCTGGGCGCGCCCCCCTGCCTCGTGGGCCCCCTGACGCTCCACCGACCTCAACTCCAACTCCATATATTCACTTTCGGGGAGAAAAAAAATCAGAGAGAAGGATTCATTGCGTTTTACGATACGGAGCCGCCGCCAAGCCCTAAAACCTCTCGGGAGGGCTGATCTGGAGTCCGTTCGGGGCTCCGGAGAGGGGGATTCGCCGTCGTCGTCATCATCAACCATCCTCCATCACCAATTTCATGATGCTCACCGCCGTGCGTGAGTAATTCCATCGTAGGCTTGCTGGACGGTGATGGGTTGGATGAGATCTATCATGTAATCGAGTTAGTTTTGTTAGGGTTTGATCCCTAGTATCCACTATGTTCTGAGATTGATGTTGTTATGACTTTGCTATGCTTAATGCTTGTCACTAGGGCCCGAGTGCCATGATTTCAGATCTGAACCTATTATGTTTTCATGAATATATGTGAGTTCTTGATCCTATCTTGCAATTCTATAGTCACCTACTATGTGTTATGATCCGGCAACCCCGAAGTGACAATAATCGGGACCACTCCCAGTGCTGAACATAGTTTGAGGAGTTCATGTATTCACTATGTGCTAATGCTTTGTTCCGGTACTCTATTAAAAGGAGGCCTTAATATCCCTTAGTTTCCATTAGGACCCCGCTGCCACGGGAGGGTAGGACAAAAGATGTCATGCAAGTTCTTTTCCATAAGCACGTATGACTATATTCGGAATATATGCCTACATTACATTGATGAATTGGAGCTAGTTCTGTGTCACCCTATGTTATGACTGTTACATGATGAATCGCATCTGGCATAATTCTCCATCACCGATCCAATGCCTACGAGCTTTTCACATATTGTTCTCCGCTTATTTACTTTTCCGTTGCTACTATTACAATCACTACAAAACCCAAAAATATTACTTTTGCTACCGTTACTTTTGTTACCGTTACCACTACTATCATACTACTTTGCTACTAAATACTTTGCTGTAGATACTAAGTTATCCAGGTGTGGTTGAATTGACAACTCAACTGCTAATACTTGAGAATATTCTTTGGCTCCCCTTGTGTCGAATCAATAAATTTGGGTTGAATACTCTACCCTTGAAAACTGTTGGGATCCCCTATACCTGTTGGTTATCACATCGCAGCCCCAAACTTTAAGAAACGACAACTTGGGTTTCTTGCCAAACCACAGTTCATAAGGTGTCATCTCAACGGATTTAGATGGTGCCCAATTTAACATGAATGCAGCTGTCTCTAATGCATAATCCCAAAACGATAGTGGTAAATCGGTAAGAGACATCATAAATCGAACCATATCTAATAAAGTACGGTTATGAAGTTCGGACACACCATTACGCTGTGGTGTTCCAGGTGGCGTGAGTTGCGAAACTATTCCACATTGTTTTAATTGAAGACCAAACTCGTAACTCAAATATTCGTCTCCGCGATCAGATCGTAGAAACTTTATTTTCTTGTCACGATGATTTCCACTTCACTCTAAAATTCTTTGAACTTTTCAAATGTTTTAGACTTATGTTTCATCAAGTAGATATACCCATATCTGCTCAAATCATTTGTGAAGGTCAGAAAATAACGATACCCGCCGCGAGCCTCAACACTCATCGGACCGTATACATCAGTATGTATTATTTCCAAAAAGTTTGTTGTTTGCTCCATTGTTCCGGAGAACGGAGTCTTAGTCATCTTGCCCATGAGGCATGGTTCACAAGCATCAAGTGATTCCAAAAGTCCATTAGCATGGAGTTTCTTCATGCGCTTTACACCAATATGACCTAAACGGCAGTGCCACAAATAAGTTGCACTATCATTATTAACTTTGCATCTTTTGGCTTCAATATTATGAAAATGTGTATCACCACGATCGAGATCCAACAATCCATTTTCATTGGGTGTATGACCATAGAAGGTTTTATTCATGCAAACAGAACAACAATTATTCTCTAGCTTACATGAATAACCGTATTGCAATAAACATGATCCAATCATATTCATGCTCAACGCAAACACTAAATAACATTTATTTTAGGTTCAACACTAATCCCGAAAGTATAGGGAGTGTGCGATGATGATCATATCAATCTTGGAACCACTTCCAATACACATCGTCACTTCACCCTTAACTAGTCTCTGTTCATTCTGCAACTCCCGTTTCGAGTTACTACTCTTAGCAACTGAACTAGTATCAAATACCGCGGGGTTGTTATAAACACTAGTAAAGTTCACATCAATAACATGTATCTCAAATATACCTTTGTTCACTTTGCCATCCTTCTTATCCGCCAAATACTTGGGGTAGTTTCGCTTCCAGTGACCAGTCCCTTTGCAGTAGAAGCACTTAGTCTTAGGCTTAGGTCCAGACTCAGGCTTCTTCACTTGAGCAGCAACTTGCTTGTCGTTCTTCTTGAAGTTCCCCTTCTTCCCTTTGCCCTTTTCTTGAAACTAGTGGTCTTGTTAACCATCAACACTTGATGCTTTTCTTGATTTCTATCTTCGTCGATTTCAGCATCACGAAGAGCTTGGGAATCGTTTCCGTTATCCCTTGCATATTATAGTTCATCACGAAGTTCTAGCAACTTGGTGATAGTGACTAGAGAACTCTGTCAATCACTATCTTATATGGAAGATTAACTCCCACTTGATTCAAGTGATTGTAGTACTCAGACAATCTGAGCACATGCTTACTGGTCGAGCTATTCTCCTCCATCTTGTAGGCAAAGTAATGTCAGAAGTCTCATACCTCTTGACACGAGCATGAGTATGAAATACCAATTTCAACTCTTGGAACATCTTATATGCTCCGAGGCGTTCAATACATTTTTGAAGTCCCGGTTCTAAGCCGTAAAGCATGGTGCACTAAACTATCAAGTAGTCATCATACCGAGCTTTTGTCAAAACATTCAAAACGTCTGCATCTGCTCCTGCAATAGTTCTATCACCTAGCGGTGCATCAAGGACATAATACTTCTGTGCAGTAATGAGGATAATCCTCAGATCATGGAGCTAGTCCGCATCTTTGCTACTAACATCTTTCAACTTAGTTTTCTCTAGGAACATATCAAAAATAAAACACGGGAGCTAATCACGAGATATTGATCTACAACATAGATATGCTAATACTACCAGGACTAAGTTCATGATAAATTAAAGTTCAATTAATCATATTACTTAAGAACTCCCACTTAGATAGACATCCCTCTAATCATCTAAGTGATCACGTGATCCATATCAACTAAACCATGTCCGATCATCACGTGAGATGGAGTAGTTTTCAATGGTGAACATCACTATGTTGATCATATCTATTATATGATTCACGCTCGACCTTTCGGTCTCAGTGTTCCGAGGCCATATCTGCATATGCTAGGCTCGTCATGTTTAACCTGAGTATTCCGCGTGTGCAAAACTGTCTTGCACCCGTTGTATTTGAACGTAGAGCTTATCACACCCGATCATCACGTGGTGTCTCAGCACGAAGAACTTTCGCAACGGTGCATACTGTTGGAAATATGCCCTAGAGGCAATAATAAAATGGTTATTATTGTATTTCCTTGTTCATGATAATTGTCTATTGTTCATGCTATAATTGTATTAACTGGAAACCGTAATACATGTGTGAATACATAGACCACAACATGTCCCTAGTAAGCCTCTTGTTGACTAGCTCATTGATCAATAGATGGTTATGGTTTCCTGACCATGGACATTGGATGTCATTGATAACGGGATCACATCATTAGGAGAATGATGTGATGGACAAGACCCAATCCTAAGCATAGCACAAGATCGTGTAGTTCATTTGCTAAGGGCTTTTCTAATGTCAAGTATCGTTTCCTTAGACCATGAGATTGTGCAACTCCCGGATACCGTAGGAATGCTTTGGGTGTACCAAACGTCACAACGTAACTGGGTGGCTATAAAGGTGCACTATAGGTATCTCCGAAAGTGTCTCTTGGGTTGGCACGAATCGAGACTGGGATTTGTCACTCCGTATGACGGAGAGGTATCTCTGGGCCCACTCGGTAATGCATCATCATAATGAGCTCAATGTGACTAATGAGTTAGCCACGGGATCATGCGTTACGGAACGAGTAAAGAGACTTGCCGGTAACAAGATTGAACGAGGTATGGGGATACCGACGATCGAATCTCGGGCAAGTAACATACCGATAGACAAAGGGAATTGAATACGGATTGATTGAACCCCCGACATCGTGGTTCATCCGATGAGATCATCGTGGAACATGTGGGAGCCAATATGGGTATCCAGATCCCGCTATTGGTTATTGGCCGGAGAGGTGTCTCGGTCATGTCTGCATGGTTCCCGATCCCGTAGGGTCTACACACTTAAGGTTCGGTGACGCTAGAGTTGTTATGGGAAATAGTATGTGGTTACCCAAGGTTGTTCGGAGTCCCGGATGAGATCCCGGACATGACGAGGAGCTCTGGAATGGTCCGGAGGTGAAGATCGGTATATTGGACGAAGGGTATTGGAGTCCGGAATTGTTCCGGGGGTACCAGGCTATGGCCAGCATGTCCGAAAGGGGTTTCGGAGGCCCCGGCAAGCGTTGGGGGGCCTTATGGGCCAAGGGGAAGGGGCAAACCAGCCCACTAAGGGGCTGTGCACCCCTCCCAACCCCTCTCACGTAACCTGGAGAGGTGGGGGCGCCACCCCTAGGGCAGCCGTCCCTCCCCGCTTGGGGGGCATGTTTCCTAGGGGGTGGGGGCGCCCAAACCCATCTAGGGTTTCCCCTGGCCGCCGCCTCCTCCTCTAGATCCATCTAGAGGGGCCGGCCCCCTCTCGCCTTCCCCCTATATATAGTGAGGGGGTGGGAGGGTAGCCACACCCTTCCCTTGGCGCAGCCCTCACCTCCTCCAACTCCTCCTCCTCCTCCGTAGTGCTTAGCGAAGCTCTGCCGGAGAACCACGAGCTCCATTGCCACCACGCCGTCGTGCTGCTGGAGTTCTCCCTCAACTTCTCCTCTCCCCTTGCTGGATCAAGAAGGAGGAGACGTCCCCGGGCTGTACGTGTGTTGAACGCGGAGGCGCCGTCCGGTCGGCGCTAGATCGGATCTTCCGCGATTTGAATCGCCGCGAGTACGACTCCATCAACCGCGTTCTTGTACGCTTCCGCTTAGCAATCTTCAAGGGTATGAAGATGCACTCCCTCTCTCTCGTTGCTAGCATCTCCTAGATTGATCTTGGTGACATGTAGGAAAATTTTGAATTATTACTACGTTCCCCAACAGTGGCATCATGAGCTAGGTCTATGCGTAGATTCTATGCACGAGTAGAACACAAAGTAGTTGTGGGCATGATTTGTTCAATTTGCTTACCGTTACTAGTCTTATCTTGATTCGGCGGCATTGTGGGATGAAGCGGCCCGGACCGACCTTACACGTACTCTTACGTGAGATAGGTTCCACCGACTGACATGCACTTGATGCATAAGGTGGCTAGCGGGTGTCTATCTCTCCCACTTTAGTCGGATCGGATTCGATGAAGAGGGTCCTTATGAAGGGTAAATAGCAATTGGCATATCACCGTTGTGGCTTTTGCGTAGGTAAGAAACATTCTTGCTAGAAACCCATAGCAGCCACGTAAAACATGCAACAACAATTAGAGGACGTCTAACTTGTTTTTGCAGGGTATGCTATGTGATGTGATATGGCCAAAAGGATGTGATGAATTATATATATGTGATGTATGAGATTGATCATGTTCTTGTAATAGAATCACGACTTGCATGTCGATGATTATGACAACCGGCAGGAGCCATAGGAGTTGTCTTAATTTATTGTATGACCTGCGTGTCAATGAAAAACGCCATGTAATTACTTTACTTTATTGCTAACCGTTAACCATAGTAGTAGAAGTAATAGTTGGCGAGACAACTTCATGAAGACACGATGATGGAGATCATGGTGTCATGCCGGTGACGAAGGTGATCATGCCGCGCCTCGAAGATGGAGATCAAAAGGCGCAAGATGATATTGGCCATATCATGTAACTTTATGATTTGCATGTGATGTTGGTCATGTTTACATCTTATTTGCTTAGAAACGACGGTAGCATAAATAAGATGAACCATCACTAAAATTTCAAGAGGTGTGTTCCCCCTAATGTGCACCGTTGCGAAGGTTCGTTGTTTCGAAGCACCACGTGATGATCGGGTGTGATAGATTCTAACGTTCGCATACAACGGGTGTAAGCCAGATTTACACATGCGAAACACTTAGGTTGACTTGACGAGCCTAGCATGTACAGACATGGCCTCGGAACACAAGAGACCGAAAGGTCGAACATGAGTCGTATAGTAGATACGATCAACATGGAGACGTTCACCGATGATGACTAGTCCGTCTCACGTGATGATCGAACACGGCCTAGTTGACTCGGATCATGTATCACTTAGATGACTAGAGGGATGTCTATCTGAGTGGGAGTTCATTAAATAATTTGATTAGATGAACTTAATTATCATGAACATAGTCAAAAGGTCTTTGCAAATTATGTCGTAGCTTACGCTTTAGTTCTATTAAGATATGTTCCTAGAAAAAATTTAGTTGAAAGTTGATAGTAGCAATTATGCGGACTGGGTCCGTAAACTGAGGATTGTCCTCATTGCTGCACAGAAGGCTTATGTCCTTGATGCACCGCTCGGTGTGCTGAACCTCGAGCGTCGTTTGTGGATGTTGCGAACATCTGACATACATGTTTTGATGACTATGTGATAGTTCAGTGCGTAATGTTAAACGGTTTAGAATTGAGGCACCGAAGACATTTTGAAACGTCGCGGAACATATGAGATGTTCCAAGAGCTGAAATTGGGATTTTAGGCTCGTGCCCACGTCAAGAGGTGTGAGACCTCCGACAAGTTTCTTAAGCCTGCAAACTAAGGGAGAAAAGCTCAATCGTTGAGTATGTGCCCGGATTGTCTGAGTACTACAATCGCTTGAATCGAGTGGGAGTTGTCTTCCAGATGAGATAGTGATGGTTCTCCAAAGTCACTGCCACCAAGCTACTAGAGCTTCGTGATGAACTATAACATATCAGGGATTGATATGATGATCCTTGAGCTATTCGCGATGTTTGACACCGCGAAAGTAGAAATCAAGTAGGAGCATCAATTGTTGATGGTTAGTAAAACCACTAGTTTCAAGAAGGGCAAGGGCAAGAAGGGATACTTCATGAAACGGCAAATCAGTTGCTGCTCTAGTGAAGAAACCCAAGGTAGAACCCAAACCCGAGACTAAGTACTTCTGTAATGAGGGGAACGGTCACTGAAGCAGAACTACCCTAGATACTTGGTAGATGAGAAGGCAGGCAAGGTCGACAGAAGTATATTGGATATACATTATATTAATGTGTACTTTACTAGTACTCCTTGTAGCACCAGGGTATTAGATACCGGTTCGGTTGCTAAGTGTTGGTAACTCGAAATAAAAAGCTACAGAATAAATGGAGACTAACTAAAGGTGAGATGACGATATGTGTTGGAAGTGTTTCCAAGGTTGATGCGATCAAGCATCGCATGCTCCCTCTACCATCGAGATTGGTGTTAAACCTAAATAATTGTTATTTGGTGTTTGCATTGAGCATAGACATGATTGGATTATGTTTATCGCAATATGGTTATTCATTTAAGGAGAATAATGGTTACTCTGTTTATTTGAATAATACCTTCAATGGTCTTGCACCTAAAATGAATGGTTTATTGAATCTCGATCGTAGTGATACATATGATCATGCCAAAAGATATAAGATAGTAATGACAGAACCACATACTTGTGGCACTGCCATTTGAGTCATATTGGTATAAAACGCATGAAGAAGCTCCATGTAGATGGATCTTTGGACTCACTCGTTTTTGAAAAGATTGAGACATGCGAACCATGCCTATTGGTAGATATGCATGAAGAAACTCCATACAGATGGATCGTTTGGACTCACTTGATTTTGAATCACTTGGGGCAAATCATACCACATGGGCAAGATGACTGAAAGGCCTCGTTTTTAGTCAGATGGAACAAGAAAGCAACTTGTTGTAAGTAATACATTTTGATGTGTGCAGTCCAATGAGTGCTGAGGCACGCAGTGGATATCGTTATGTTCTTACTTCACAGATGATTTGAGTAGATGCTAAGAATATTTACTTGATGAAACACAAGTCTGAATTATTGAAAGGTTCAAGTAATTTCAGAGTGAAGTTGAAGATCGTCGTGACAAGAGGATAAAATGTCTATGATATGATCATAGAGATGAATATCTGAGTTACGAGTTTGGCACACAATTAATACATTGTGGAAATTGTTTCACAACTAATACCGCCTGGAACACCATAGTGTGATGGTGTGTCCGAACATCATAACTACACCCTATTGGATATGGTGCATACCATGATGTCTCTTATTGAATTACCACTATCGTTTATGGGTTAGGCATTAGAGACAACCGCATTCACTTTAATAGGGCACCATGTAATTCCATTGACATGACACCGTATGAAATATGGTTTAGAGAAACCTAAGCTGTCGTTTATTAAAAGTTTGGGGCTGCAACGCTTATGTGAAAAAGTTTCAGGCTGATAATCTCAAACCCAAAGCGGATAAATGCATCTTCATAGAATACCCAAAACAGTTGGGTATACCTCCTATTTCAGATCTGCAAGCAAAAGTGATTGATTCTAGAAATGGGTCCTTTCTCGAGGAAAAGTTTCTCTCGAAAGAATAGAGTGGGAGGATGGTGGAGACTTGATGAGGTTATTGAACCGTCACTTCAACTAGTGTGTAGCAGGGCACAAGAAGTTGTTCCTGTGGCACCTACACCAATTGAAGTGGAAGCTTATGATAGTGATCATGAAACTTCGGATCAAGTCACTACCAAACCTCGTAGGTCGACAAGGATGCGTACTACTTCAGAGTGGTACGTAATCCTGTCTTGGAAGTCATGTTGCTAGACAACAATGAACCTACGAGCTATGGAGAAGCGATGGTGCGCCCAGATTCCGACGAATGGCTTGAGGCCATAAAATCCGAGAGAGGATCCATGTATAAAAACAAAGTATAGACTTTGGAAGAACTACTTGATGGTCGTAAGGCTGTTGGGTGCAGATAGATTTTAAAAGGAAGACGGACAATGATGGTAAGTGTCACCATTAAGAAAGCTCGACTTGTCGTTAAGATGTTTTCCGACAAGTTAAGGGAGTTGACTACGATGCTAAGAGTCTGTTAGAATTATATTAGCAGTTACTGCATTATTTATGAAATCTTGCAGATAGGATGCCAACAACATTGTTTCCTCAACGATTTTCTTGAGGAAAGGTTGTATGTGATACAACCAAAAGGTTTTGTCAATCCTGAAAGATGCTAACAAGTATGCAAAGCTCCAGCAATCCTTCTAAGGACTGGAGTAAGCATCTCGGAGTTGGAATGTATGCTTTGATGAGATGATCAAAGATTTTGGGTTTTTACAAAGTTTATGAGAAACTTGTATTTCCAAAGAAGTGAGTGGGAGCACTATAGAATTTTTGATGAGTATATGTTGTTAACATATTGTTGATCAGAAATGATGTAGAATTTATGGAAAGCATACAGGGTTATTTGAAAAGTGTTTTTCAATGGAAAACCTGGATTAAGCTACTTGAACATTGAGCATCAAGATCTATAAGGATAGATCAAAAACGCTTAATAGTACTTTCAAATGAATACATACCGTGACAAGATTTTGAAGGAGTTCAAAATAGATCAGCAAAGAAGGAGTTCTTGGCTGTGTTACAAGGTGTGAGTATTGAGTAAGACTCAAGACCTGACCACGGCAGAAGAGAGAGAAAGGACGAAGGTCGTCCCCTATGCTTTAGACGTAGGCTCTACAGTATGCTATGCTGTGTACCGCACCTGAAGTGTGCCTTTCCATGAGTTAGTCAAGGGGTACAATAGTGATCCAGGAATGGATCACATGACAGCGGTCGAACTTATCCTTAGTAACTAGTGGACTAAGGAATTTTCTCGATTATGGAGGTGGTAAAAGAGTTCGTCGTAAAGGGTTACGTCGATGAAAACTTTGACACTAATCCGGATGACTCTGAGTAGTAAACCGGATTCGTATAGTAGAGCAGTTATTTGGAATAGCTCCAAGTAGCGCGTGGTAGCTGCATCTACAAGATGATATAGAGATTTGTAAAGCACACACGGATATGAAAGGTTCAGACCCGTTGACTAACAACCTCTCTCACAAGAGATATATGAACAAACCCCATGGGTGTTGGATTCATTACAATCACATAGTGATGTAAACTAGATTATTGACTCTAGTGCAAGTGGGAGACTATTGGAAATATGCCCTAGAGGCAATAATAAAATGGTTATTATTGTATTTCCTTGTTCATTATAATTGTCTATTGTTCATGCTATAATTGTATTAACTGGAAACCGTAATACATGTGTGAATACATAGACCACAACATGTCCCTAGTAAGCCTATAGTTGACTAGCTCGTTGATCAATAGATGGTTATGGTTTCCTGACCATGGACATTGGATGTCATTTATAACGAGATCACATCATTAGGAGAATGATGTGATGGACAAGACCCAATCCTAAGCATAGCACAAGATCGTGTAGTTCATTTGCTAAGGGCTTTTCTAATGTCAAGTATCGTTTCCTTAGACCATGAGATTGTGCAACTCCCGGATACCGTAGGAATGCTTTGGGTGTACCAAACGTCACAACGTAACTGGGTGGCTATAAAGGTGCACTATAGGTATCTCCGAAAGTGTCTGTTGGGTTGGCACGAATCGAGACTGGGATTTGTCACTCCGTATGACGGAGAGGTATCTCTGGGCCCACTCGGTAATGCATCATCATAATGAGCTCAATGTGACTAATGAGTTAGCCACGGGATCATGGGTTACGGAACGAGTAAAGAGACTTGCCGGTAACAAGATTGAACGAGGTATGGGGATACCGACGATCGAATCTCGGGCAAGTAACATACCGATAGACAAAGGGAATTGAATACGGGATTGATTGAATCCCCGACATCGTGGTTCATCCGATGAGATCATCGTGGAACATGTGGGAGCCAATATGGGTATCCAGATCCCGCTATTGGTTATTGGCCGGAGAGGTGTCTCGGTCATGTCTGCATGGTTCCCGAACCCGTAGGGTCTACACACTTAAGGTTCGGTGACACTAGAGTTGTTATGGGAAATAGTATGTGGTTACCGAAGGTTGTTCGGAGTCCCGGATGAGATCCCGGACATGATGAGGAGCTCCGGAATGGTCCGGAGGTGAAGATCGGTATATTGGACGAAGGGTATTGGAGTCCGGAATTGTTCCGGGGGTACCAGGCTATGGCCAGCATGTCCGAAAGGGGTTTCGGAGGCCCCGGCAAGCGTTGGGGGGCCTTATGGGCCAAGGGGAAGGGGCAAACCAGCCCACTAAGGGGCTGTGCACCCCTCCCAACCCCTCTCACGTAACCTGGAGAGGTGGGGGCGCCACCCCTAGGGCAGCCGTCCCTCCCGGCTTGGGGGGCATGTTTCCTAGGGGGTGGGGGCGCCCAAACCCATCTAGGGTTTCCCCTGGCCGCCGCCTCCTCCTCTAGATCCATCTAGAGGGGTTGGCCCCCTCTCGCCTTCCCCCTATATATAGTGAGGGGGTGGGAGGGCAGCCACACCCTTCCCTTGGCGCAGCCCTCACCTCCTCCAACTCCTCCTCCTCCTCCGTAGTGCTTAGCGAAGCTCTGCCGGAGAACCACGAGCTCCATTGCCACTACGCCGTCGTGCTGCTGGAGTTCTCCCTCAACTTCTCCTCTCCCCTTGCTGTTTCAAGAAGGAGGAGACGTCCCCGGGCTGTACGTGTGTTGAACGCTGAGGCGCCGTCCGTTCGGCGCTAGATCGGATCTTCCGCGATTTGAATCACCGCGAGTACGACTCCATCAACCGCGTTCTTGTAACGCTTCCGCTTAGCGATCTTCAAGGGTATGAAGATGCACCCCCTCTCTCTCGTTGCTAGCATCTCCTAGATTGATCTTGGTGACACGTAGGAAAATTTTGAATTATTACTACGTTCCCCAACACATACTCAGGGAGAACACTTATACCTTGAAATTTATTGCGAGATCATCTTATAATGCTACCGTCGATCTAAGCAAAATAAGATGTATAAA
Organism: Triticum aestivum; assembly: GCF_018294505.1. Classification (NCBI taxonomy): domain Eukaryota; kingdom Viridiplantae; phylum Streptophyta; class Magnoliopsida; order Poales; family Poaceae; genus Triticum; species Triticum aestivum. The sequence goes on from NC_057814.1 coordinate 505,550,123, forward strand.
AGATAAACATCACATGCAATCAAAATATGTGACATGATATGGCCATGATCATCTTGCGCCTTTGATCTCCATCTCCAAAGTATCGTCATGATCTCTATTGTTACCGGCATGACACCATGATCTCCATCATCTTGATCTATATCAATGTGTCGTCACATGGTCGTCTCGCCAACTATTGCTCTTGCAACTATTGCTATCGCATAGCGATAAAGTAAAGCAATTATTTGGCGCTTGCATCTTATGCAATAAAGAGACAACCATAAGGCTTCTGTCAGTTGCCGATAACTTCAACAAAACATGATCATCTCATACAACAACTTATATCTCATCACGTCTTGACCATATCACATCACAACATGCCCTGCAAAAACAAGTTAGACGTCCTCTACTTTGTTGTTGCAAGTTTTACGTGGCTGTTACGGGCTGAGCAAGAACCGTTCTTACCTACGCATCAAAACCACAATGATAGTTTGTCAAGTTAGTGCTGTTTTAACCTTCTCAAGGACCGGGCGTAGGCACACTCGGTTCAACTAAACTTGGAGAAACTGACACCCGCCAGCCACCTGTGTGCAAAGCACATCGGTAAAACCAATCTCGCGTAAGCGTACGCGTAATGTCGGTCCGGGCCGCTTCATCCAACAATACCGCCGAACCAAAGTGTGACATGCTGGTAAGCAGTATGACTTGTATCGTCCACAACTCACTTGTGTTCTACTCGTGCATATAACATCTATGCATAAAACCAGGCTCGGATGCCACTGTTGGGGAACGTAGTAATTTCAAAAAAAAATCCTACGCACACACAGGATCATGGTGATGCATAGCAACGAGAGGGGACAGTGTTGTCCACGTACCCTCGTAGACCGAAAGCGGAAGCATTAGCACAACGCGGTTGATGTAGTCGTACGTCTTCACGATCCGACCGATCCAAGTACCGAACGCACGGCACCTCCGAGTTCAGCACACGTTCAGCTCGATGACGTCCAACGAACTCCGATCCAGCAGAGCTTCACGGGAGAGTTTCGTCAGCACGACGGCGTGATGACGGTGATGATGATGCTACCGACGCAGGGCTTCGCCTAAGCACCGCTACAATATGATTGAGGTGGATTATGGTGGAGGGGGGCACCGCACACGGCTGGGAGAGATCAACAGATCAACTTGTGTGTCTATGGGGTGCCCCCTGGCCATGTATATAAAGGAGTGGAGGAGGGGGAGAGGGCCGGCCCCTATGGCGCGCCCTGGAGGAGTCCTACTCCCACCGGGAGTAGGATTCCTCCCCTTCCAAGTAGTAGGACTAGGAGACAAGGAAGGGGAAGAGGGAAGAGAAGGAAGGAGGGGGCCCCGCTCCTCCCCCTAGACCAATTCGGACTAGTCATTGGGGGGCGCGCGGCCTGCCTCTCTCTCTCCCCTAAAGCCCAATAAGGCCCATATACTTCTTCCCTGTATTCCCGTAACTCCCCGGTACTCCGAAATATATCCGAACCACTCGGAACCTTTCCGATGTCCGAATGTAGTCGTCCAATATATCGATCTTTACGTCTCGACCATTTCGAGACTCCTCGTCATGTCCCCGATCTCATCCGGGACTCCGAACTACCTTCGGTATATCAATCACATAACTCATAATACAAATCGTCACCGAACGTTAAGTGTGCGGACCCTACGGGTTCGAGAACTATGTAGACATGACCGAGACACGTCACCGGTCAATAACCAATAGCGGAACCTGGATGCTCATTTGGCTCCTACATATTCTACGAAGATCTTTATCGGTCAAACCGCATAACAACATACGTTGTTCCCTTTGTCATCGGTATGTTACTTGCCCGAGATTCGATCGTCGGTATCTCAATACCTAGTTCAATCTTGTTACCGGGAAGTCTCTTTACTCGTTCCGTAATGCATCATCCCGCAACTAACTCATTAGTCACATTGCTTGCAAGGCTTATAGTGATGTGCATTACCGAGAGGTCCCAGAGATACCTCTTTGATACACTGAGTGACAAATCCTAATCTTGATTCATGCCAACCCAACAAACACCTTCGGAAACACCTGTAGAGCATCTTTATAATCACCCATTTACGTTGTGACGTTTGATTGCACACAAAGTGTTCCTCCGGATATTCGGGAGTTGCACTATCTCATAGTCCGAGGAACATGTATAAGTCATGAAGAAAGCAGTAGCAATAAAACTGTAACGATCACAATTCTAAGCTAATGAATGGGTCTTGTCCATCACATCATTCTCCTAATGATGTGATCCCGTTCATCAAATGACAACACATGTCTATGGCTAGGAAACATAACCATCTTTGATGAACAAGCTAGTCAAGTAGAGGCATACTAGGGACACATTGTTTTGTCTATGTATTCACACATGTATCAAGTTTCCGATTAATACAATTCTAGCATGAATAATAAACATTTATCATGAAATAAGGAAATAAATAATAAATTTATTATTGCCTCTAGGGCATATTTCCTTCACAACTTATTATGGGGTTTGTTGTCCCTTAGGGTATGATTTGTGCCAGTTGGGTTGTAATCTTCACTATTTTGAGTCACGTGTAGAGAAAAAAAATTGTATGACAACCTTGGGGATAATTTTTTACTCTCCTTCTGCGCGAGGTAAGCCTCACATGCTTAACATATGTGAACCGCTTCCCATTAGGTGATACAAAATACTTTCTATCGTTACAAAGGTCCACACTAATGATTTAATATGGTACTTTGCATACTCCCGTTTGGCACCATCACCTATCCTGTCATTATCGTGATAGTATGGGATGAATTTTGACATGGCCCAGGAGATAGCAGCTGATGTGGTTTCTATAGAGTATCCCGTTTTTATTTTGAAAGGCTGCAGATGTTGAAGTTTCTGATGATCTACAAGAGTTTAGTATTTGTTTGCATCTTGGGGAGGTCTGTCACACACAAACCATAATTCAACAATAAGGGCTGCAAGTGATCTCTCCCAAAAATATTATGTTCCACACATCCACATATTGAATTTGATCGCAAGTCATACCATATCTGCCTGACTGATACACATAAACCATGTTTCTCTTCATGTGACACAAGCATCTAGAGAAACAACCAGATTCCGGGTGGATTCCGTTTACTACTACGTCCATCCCAGTTCTTAGTATGCATACCTGATTGACTGCATAATGCGTTCATGACCTTCATCAGGGAAAAAAACTTTCCTCTCCATGGAGCCTTCAACATGATCAACAATAACACCTTCCCAGTACGATCTTCCCACGAGGGCATCAACACGGAGTCCATTGCTTGCATCAAATAGTTGTATATGTTGATGTGGATGCACAGGTCTTACTTTTCCACAAGTGGATCCCTGAGGGACATTTGACTTTCCACCGATAGCATCTGATACCTGAACTTTCTCAATAAGAGGTGACCTGCTACCATTGTATCCACATAACCCTGGATCCAAACTAAATAACTTGACTTGCAAGGGATACTGTTGGATTTTGGAGATGGATAGTGTAGATGGCAAAGGTAGTGGTTGGAAAGGAGGAGGAGGCGAAGGTGTAATCGTGGAAGGGGGAGGTGGATGTCTAATTGTTTGGTTTACTCAAATATCTCATGAAACGCCATGCATACAACAAAACACTTTCATTCATCCTGGGATATCTTTCGACAAGGAAAAACATGCTCTCACGACTCCTAACCACACACTATTTATAGACATGTATAAGTATAAGTGAAGGTGTATCTCAACACAAAATCGTCTCATGCAGTTCTTGCCTAGTTCTCATGTGTACATTGTCGTTCTTGAAAAAAGAACATGCTCTTCACAAACGAGAAACACAATTTGTTTCTGTTTGTTGTTTGCTTCATTCAATTTGTGTGGGTCTCCCTCATGGGAACGCTGATTTCAAGTAGATTTCCTAAGTGAGATGAGTGGACCACAGACAACCCATGATGCATGGTCACAAAGGCCAGTGTGTTTATAGCGACTAAAAACTTGAAAGATCTGAACACTTGTAGTTTGAGCTTCCTAGCAGGATTTTCATATTTAATGTAGGAGTAAACTGAAAAAGATCCACCAGAATTGCGGTTAGGGTTTAAAATAATCACAAGGTTACATTTTTCCGAAAAGGGAAAAAATCTGGCCTCTACATTGTTTGATGCACACAACTATCTAGTACTGCATTGTTTCGTCATCCAAACATGTCATACAAGAGTGCAAAGGGTAGCACAACAAAATGGTAATTAGATTAGACAACACCCTTATGCTTCACTAATCATATCATGGACCCACATCCATATCACTTGAACATAGTCTGCGCAACATCTCCCATTGGCTGCACCTGGAGGCCCTAGACTCCCGCAGCTCTCCACAGGTTGTAGACAACACCATGTACAGATCTAGATGGTAGCCTTGAAGATAAACGAAAATATTTTGAAACTTTTGTTATGTTAAAAACAAAATCATTCTGACTATTCTAGATAGCTCAAACTCATACCCCCCCCCCCCCTACAGATTTGAGTTGTTAGCCTAAGTGAATTCTCGCCAACCAGTTCCGAACATAGTCATTGTACCCATAGGTCGGGCAAATTATATGGTACACTGCAATGCGCTAGAGGCAGGTGGCAAGTAGACAACACGGAAATAAGTGATGTATAATCTCATCATTGACACCAAAAGAAAAACTTATACATTCTTCCCATCCACGTTTGCCAAGTTGTCTTAAGCCGACACCTCTGTCCAAGTTCCACATACAATTTTTGAACTTTAACACAAATACTTAATATCTGATTATTATTTATCCTTCTGTCAGGAGAGCAATATTTGATGAACATGCTATTTCTCACAATATGTTTTGGGTTTATTTATTTATTAATTTTTGGGAATGATAACACACTTATAATAACTATGTATACAAGCTACAATTCATTTCTCGCACAAAATTATCTAATTTCAAAATGTTCACTAGGCAAGAAACCTCAATATTTCTTAAATATGTTCACTTCAAGTCATGGACTGAGTTGAGGCTAGCCTTGAACATCTTCTCTATATAAACCAGGAACTACTGTCAGCAAAAGGAGTTAAAGTCCGTTTCATTTCTCAAGCATTGCTTGAAATCCTTATTAGGTACAGTTTGCACTCACGAGCAATGCATGGACAGTTGAGGTGTGCATTGGATTAGCTACTGTAGTTTTAAAAACATATTTTTTGTATATAGTTGCATATGTGTTTCCCCTTTGTGTGCTATATTGAAGTCTATTTTCCTTGAGCTCGCACCAAAAAAATCTGAAATTTTGCCACAACAAAAGCTAACAAATGTTCGAGGTTGTTGCAAAATTTCATCCAAAAATAACATCCCTTGAGCTCTCACCAAAAAAAGAAAATTTGCTGCTCAAAGTTTTGTGCACTATTTGAGCAGCAATTTTTTTGTGTGAGCTCCTCAGATATTATTTTAAGATTAAAATTTGCAATAACCTCAAACATTTTACAGAGTTTGATGCCGCAAAATTTCGGATATTTTGAAAGTTTTTTGACAACATTTTTCCAAATTTTGGACAACCCGGGTGTAGTACACCCGAAGTAGAAAATCCGCTCTCGGAAAGTAGTGGCGAGTCTCAGGTGTACTACACCCCGTGTTTGTCTAAAAAATGAAAAAAAAATCTAACAACGTCCACAAAATCTGAAATTTTGCGAGACTAAAAGCTAACAAATGTTTGAGGTTCTTGCTAATTTTCATCCAAAAATAACATCCCTTCAGCTCTCACACAGAAAAATCAGGGCTCAAAGTTTTGTGCATTGTTTGAGCAGCAATTTTTTTTGTGGGAGCTCCTCGGATATTATTTTGCAGATGAAATTTTGCAACAACCTCAAACATTTGATAGAGTTTGATGTCGCAAAATTCCAGATTTTTTGGGTGTTGTTTGATAAAGTTTTTCAAATTTTTGGACAACTCGGGTGTAGAGAGTAGAAAATCCACTCTCTTTCTCTCTTACCCGTCTTGGAATGCTGACTTAAATGAATTTACGGAAAAGAACAAATTACCGCAGGTACTAGGCCAACTAGTCAACCGAACGAACTTGTAGACAAAAGGTGTATATAAAAAATAAATTATCTACAAAAGGTTCACATAGCACTGAGGCATTGCACTATCCCCAAAAGTTACAGTTCTGATTAAAAAGGCACAACCATTTCTTGATGTTTCTTGGATCAGAAAGAGTTGTGGCCGTTCTGCGTGTGGAAACAACGTGTCGATCTGGATGGAGCATCGATCCAGCGATCTCTTCCACCTTCACATGAGCAATCTCCATGGCCGCTGGGGACTATGGTGGTGTAGGCGACTACGGTGGTGGCTCCGTGTGGTGGTGGCGTCCACGGTACGTTCCACGGCGGGAGGCACAAAGGAGCGGTGGTCTTGGCGGGGACTCACAACAGTGTGGTGAGGCGGAATGGCACGGCGGCGTGTCTGGAGGCGGCGGCGCGATCTACCGACCATATTGGTGGAGGCACTGTGATGGCTCGGCTAGGATGGAGTTATTGGTGAGCAGCGATCGTTGGGCTACCTCTGCGCTGTGTCGCGAGCGGCGATGCTGGCGTGGGAGTTGTCCGTACCTAGGTGCTGGGTCGTCGCAAGGCTGTCCCTTGGTGCGTGTGATATAGCTTTCGCGGACGGTCCGGGCTCTTGCCGGAGGTGTTGGTTGGCTGCTATCCCTCGGCCAGGTGGAACGTGTTTGTTGGACCACGCTTCTCTCCATCGTGCGGTCAGTCGTGCGGTCTGTCGGTGTTCCTCGGCTTTTCAGCTACAACGGTGAGGTGTTGTGGTGGCGGCGCTGCGAGGCTACTTGGACGTTGTTGCCCAATTCCTTCGAGGTGTGGAGATGTGCTATTATCGGATGAAAATCTTGCTCGGCTCTTGCCGGGCCGGCGATGATGGAACCCGTGGGTGTCGTTCCCCTCCTTGGAGGCGTCATCGAGGTGTGATCGACATCTCCCTCGCTAGTGTGGAGTTGGTTGTTGTCTCCGGGTGAAAGCCTCGATTCGGTCTAGGATCGACACGATGGCGCGTCCTCGACGTCGCTCCTCTGTTGTGAGCATCGTGTTTGGAGACACGGCTTGGTTCCTCGTTGCTTTCCTCTGGTGTTCGTCGTGGTCCTAGTTTGATCCTCGGCGACACTATGTACGGCCATCGCCGGTATGTCTGAAATGGTGTCTTCCTCGGAGCAGATCAAGTCCTGTCATTCACTTTCCATCTCCTCTTAGGCATTCAGGATGGGTGGTGCGTTGGCAAACGAAGTTCATTGGGAGCTAGTAGTCTTCGGAGGTGTCCGGTGATGGTCAAGACGCGATGTTGTTCTCAGGTAGGGCATGCGCTTTTGCTTTGTAGTTTTGTTTTGCCGTTGATGATTGTATTTGGTCTTACGTGAGTGTGGTGTTTGTGCTACGCTCACAACGAACGGAGGGTGGCTAATGCGCGCTCGTGTGTCCCCGCGCTCGGTTTCTGACAGTTCCATTAGGAAACTGGGGATGAGGATTAGGCGGCATGATTAGTTAAGGTAAAAGGAAAATTCGATCGGGCACCTCTGAAAATATGGGGGAGGGGGAGGCGTGTCATTAGATGTGATAGAAGGAAAATTTGGACGGCCCCCCTGAAAACCAGGGGGAAGAGTGATTAGTTGTTCACATGAAGGCTTTTTGACTTGGCTTATCGGTGGTGGGTCCTCCTTCCTACTATAAAAATATGGTACGGCTAGGCATACTCTCAAAAAAAACACGAGTGATCTCTTATACAGCTGCAATTTTCCGGTACCCCTTACTATTTGTTTGGTTTGTTGAGCAGGTTCATTGAACTCTGCATCATCAAAATGTTCATCTGAAACCCACACTCCGATTAGTTCCAACTGCGGCGGGCGGCGCAGTGCTCCGTTGCGTCCTGAGCATCGGTCTCCGGAGGACGCGCACGGACCCTCCTCAATGGGAGTGATGCCGCATTAATTGCGCCAAGTAGAAACCGGATTCACCAAAGCCTCTACCGGGATCGAAACGGTTTCCCACCTCCGGAGTACGATTATAATCACCTGCCTTTTCTGGCTAATCACGGCCTCAAGTACTGTTTTAAACCGCAGCTAGCAGCCTACAGCACCATTTGTTTGGCCTAAGCCAGACTGATGCAAAATTACGGGGCTTAATAGGCCTAGTGCCTACTGCCTAGGTACTAGGTAGCACTCGTGGCGCCCGCCGCGTCCGGGAGAGACGGACGAATCCGCCTCCGCCTCCGCCGCACAGAAGCCTGCGTCGCGTACTCTTATCTATATATACCGGCCGCTTCGCCGGAGAGCTCCATCCAGCCAGCCAAGCCAAGCCAAGCGGGTCTGATCGGAGGAGCAGAGGAAGAAGCAAAGCACGCACGCGCACCGCAGGTCTGCAGCCACGATGGCCCGCCGCAAGGTCCCCATGAGGCTCATCGAGAAGGCGCGGGCGCGCGCCGAGACGCACGCCAGGAGGACCAAGGGGCTGCAGAAGAAGGCGTCGGAGCTCGCCAGGCTCTGCGCTGTCCCGGTCGCGCTCGTCTGCTCCGCCGGCGCGGGGGCTCCGCCACTCGTGTGGGAGTCGGAGGAGGGAGTGCTCGAGAGGTACCGGCGCGCCGTCCCGGCGGAGGCCCGCGCGCGGCACACGCACCGGAGCTACATGGAGACTGAGCTGGGCAAGGAGAGGGCCAAGCTCGCCCGGACGCGGCACGGCTGCCCCGGCGTGCTCGCGGACTGGGACGCCGCGCTCAACGACATGACGCTGGACGGGGCGCGGGGGCTGCTCGACACCATCGACGCGGCGCTGCGGGCCACGGGAGACAGGATGGAGGCGCTGGGCTTACCTGCCGACGGCGGCCACGGCTCGCTCGAGGATTCTCCCGACGACGCCTTCATGCCGCAGCAGCTCGGCAACCCCGTGGCCGTGGACATGGACGCCCCCGGCTTCCAGCGGCAGCAGATGGTGCCGTTCCACGCTGGGAACAACGAGGGCCAACTCTCGCAATTCTCATGGGACGATCCCTTCCAGACGCAGCAAGGGTGCGGCGGCTTCCAATGCGTCGGCGGTAACTACTCGGGCGGCGGCGACGAGATGCTGTCACCAGGCTTCACCAATGCTGACAACAACTACTCGGCCGTCGTCGACGAGATGCTCGCGCCGGGCATCGCCAATGCTGACTACAACTACTCGGCCGGCGGCGACGAGATGCTCACGCTAGGCCTCGCCAATGCTGACTACAACTACTCGGCCGGCGACGAGAAGATGCTCGCGCCGGACTTCCCCAATGCTGACTACATCTACTCCAGCGGCGGCGAGATGCTCGCGCCTGGCTTTGGCAATGCTGACTACGACTGGACTGATATGACCATGTGGGCCACCGACGAGTTGTGCGATGCAGTCATGCCACTTGGGTGCTACCCTGACTTCGTCGACGGTACCGCTCAGGTCGTCATCGGCGGGGACTACGTCAACACACCACCATCTGACGGGTACGGGTACCCAATGGCCATGGGCGTGGGCGACAACCTCACTCATCTCGACAACAACTACACGGCGCACTGGCAGTTCCAGCGCTTCGACACAAGCAGTCTGTTGCTAGGCGAAATGCAGTCATAGTTTTGCAGCTATAATATTTTAATTCTCACACATTTGAAGTTAGAATTTTGCAGAATTATATGATTTATCAATATTACGTGCATGATTTTGTACGGAAATTTTGAAACATGAACCATCAGTTATTCTGGAATTTTCATGAAAAGAGTATGAGCTTCTCTTCACAAAGTTTCCTTTTTTGGATAAAGCTTCACAGTTCACAAGGTCATGCTCGGAAACTCCACTCAAGAGTAGCAACAGTCGGTGTCGAAGACGCATGCATACATCTAATGTATCTCGCTATGACAGGTTGATTTACTTTATTTGAACTAATATGAACAATCCATTCGTAACCCTTTCGTTATATCTTTGTCCATGAGATCTCTTAACAAGCCTTTCATACTTTTGGATGGCATCCAAAAACAGAGCACATAGCCACATGCTAGAAGGAAAACCGTGCGTTGCCGCAGCCGGGAAATACTAACTTAAACGTGCCTGACACTCACATCAGTGTACATTGAGTTAATTGCAGGGAAGTACCACACTTGGGGCAGTTGTAACGTATCAGTACCACTATTTAGATTTTTTACAAGTCAGTACCACGTTTGAGGCTGGTCGTTGCAATACGGGCTAAACTGCGTATAACTCTGTATTGACGCTGTATCTGGCAACCCGGCCCCACCAGTCAGTTCACAAGCCGCCGAACTGGCTCGGCCGGTCTACCTGGTCGAACCCAACTCACTCACTCCCCACGAACCCTAGCCCTCGGCCCGCTCGAGCTCTCGCCCGCCGATTCGCCGCCGATCGCCGCGCATTCCCCCGCCGCCACCGCGCCATGGTTCACGAGGATGAGAGCAGCGACGACTACTCCAGCCTGCAGTACATGAACTCCTCCGATGACGACAGCATGTTGGACCGGGTGAGTGGTGTAGCTAGGGTTAGGGTTAGGGTTCCTGCTTTGGGGATTTGACTTTGATTTGGGGGGTTTTGGTTCATTTTGCTCCCGCAGATCCCTGCCAGCATTGAAGACCAAGACTACATGGGCATTGAGACTGGAACCATTGTTCCCTGCGAGCAGCATGGGCTGCCATGTGAGAGGCGTGTAGCCTTTGAGGGATTTGAGACGGGCAGGAGGTTCTTAGCCTGTCCTCTTAAAGTAAGATTCTGCACTTTCTATGTCTTTGTATTAAAATGAGTTAGTAGTAGCCCCACAGTTAGTAGTAGCCCCCCAAGTAAGATTCTGTTCTTGTGATTGCCATTCTTTATCCAATTAGTAGTACTTATGCACTGATGCTGATCATTGGAGTAGGCATCTGTTAATTTTTATGTGGCCAGGAGCTTAGTTTCCAGTGCGCAGCATTGTTTAAGCTTTGATCCTGTTAGTTTAGTGCTTTATGAGTGCTTTATAGTTGATTATTGTAGGTCATTGATTATTGCAGTGCACATGTTGTGTTGTTCTTTAGGTCATTGATTATTGTAGTATATTATTGAAATACAGTTAGTTAGCTCTGTTGTTCTTTAGTTCTTTAGTTCTTTATTTAAGATCATATTACTCTATTCTTTAACAAACATAGGTGCTGAATATATTGCAGGAAGATAGAACTGTGGTTCTGTTCAATGGGTTGACCCAGAGTGGCCTCCTACAATGCAAAATGCACTGTTGAAGCTATGGGAAATGTATCAAGACAGCAAGAGTGATAGGAGGAAGGATAACCTGGAGAGTTCACTCGCTATTCATCATTTGAGAGAAGAAAAAAATAAACTGGAGGCCAACTATGACAAATTAGTTGAAGATGTTCATGAACTTTTGAATGCCCAAGAGGATAGGGTGCTGGATTTCAGATATTTGCAGTCTAAGAGTGCAGAGGAGAGGAATGCTGAGGTGACCAACTCAGTTGTCTCAGATATGAAGACAAAGATGGAGAAGAAAGAGGCAGAGATCTTCAAGCTGCAAGGGAAGTATGAAGTCCTTATGAACCTGACAAAAGCCCAAGGCACTGTCATCAGGAACCTGAAGTTTAACCATTTGAAAGAGAATGAAGTGCTTAGTGCAGACATGAGGAACTTGCAGTTCCAGGTTGCTGAACTAACTAAGCTAACCCAAGAAAATCTCAAGTTGAAGCAGGATGCTGAACTCACCCAGTCTCAGGAAAAGCTTACCCAAGAGAATCTCCAGCTGAAGGATCACATTGGTGATATGAAAAAGGGACATGATAAGCTCATCCAAGAGAATCTCCAGCTGAAGGATCACATGGGTGATCTGAAAAAGGGCCATGACAAGCTCACTAAAGATAGGGCTCAGCTCAAGCTTCAGATTGCTAATCTGTTGAAGGCAAAGGAGAAGAACAAGCAGAAGATGAAGGGGATCCAGGCCATCTTGGATGAATGAACAAGATGAAGAGGCTGCTAAGCTAACCTTTTGGGAAGTAGTACCAATGGATCTATTCTGTATGTCTATATGGATCTGTTAGTTTGAATTATGGTTCTGTAAGAATCTATTAAGTATGTTGCTTTAAGTTATGAACTATGTTGTACTCCAGTATGTTGCTGTAAGAATCTATTATGGCTATGTTATGTATGGATCTTTTAGTTGGAATTGTCTTGCTTGCATAGATGCTTCATAAATGGATGTAGTTAGATAGATGTTGGGTTCCGTCGACGTCGACAACCCCTAAAGACCAAAATAACAGAAAGAGTACACACATAACCCCCTCATCTCTTGGGGCATAATTGACATAGTTTAGATTCATGACTAATAACAGAAAGAGTACTCTAACAGATACCATGTCAAACCAAAATAATAATTGTTTTGAAACAGACTTAACTTGCCCCTCATCTCTTGGGGCAGCACTGACATAGTTTAGAAACATGACTCATACATAGTAGAAAGAGTACTCCACCAGATAGCATGTCAACCCAAAATGATAACTGGTTTCAAACATACATAACTTGCCCCCTCATCTCTTGGGCATAACTGCCATAGTTTAGAAACATGACACATGACACTCAGGTATTTCCACTTGCAGTAAAAAAGGACATCCATCCAGTATGAGTTGTAGGGCCAGCAGAAGTGGAAGCCCCAGCAGCAGCTCTTGGTGCAGAGAAAGGCCTTGAATGCCTTGCAGCACCATGCCTTGCACCAGCTCTTGGTGCAGCCTGTGCTCTTGGTGCAGCATGTGCTCTTGCTGGTGCAACCTCTCCTCTTGCTGGTGCAGCCTGTGCCCTTGCTGGTGCATCCTGTGCCCTTGCTTCATCAACATTCCTTGATCTTCTAGATGCCTTGCAAAAATGAAGGAAACATGAAGAGAAGGAAACATACAATAAATACAAAACATAGTACTAGTTAACAAGGTGCTTACCACATGCTTATTTTTTCTCAAAGCCAACTCTGGTTTCAATTGTTTGCTGCAGCTGGTGTATCTATGGCCTTGCAGCCCACAGTTGCTGCATGTTATAGTGGCCATTCTTGAACTCTCCTTTGGCTTTGGAACCTCAAATCTGCCCTTTATCCTCTTTTCTCTCTTTCTTCCCTTATTCACATGAAATTTAGGTGGCTCTATGTCCGGTCCTGTTGTCTTTGTCCAATCATGTTCACCAGGAACAGGATATATCATTGGTTCATAAGCTGCTAGGTAAAATGGTTTTTTGAAGAATTTACAGACATAGTCCTGTGGAAACCTTTTTGCCTTGTTAATTGCTGATATTGCATGGTTGCATGGTGTCCCACTCAGGTCCCACTTTCTGCAACCACATGTATGAAGTGCCAAGTTGACAGCATGTGTTTGCTGCCCACTGGTTACTTGCCATAGATTAACACCAACTTGAATGGGTTTACAGGATTTGGCCCTTTCCTTTTCCACCTCCAACTTCTCAGCATAATGGGGTGTGATCTCCTACAGAGCTGCCTTTCCACTCTCTCTATTCCTATGCCACCTCACCATCTGCTTATTCTTAATACCATCAATCATAGTCCTAATAGGTTTTTTCCTAAAATCAAGGATGTACTTGTTGAACACCTCAGATAGGTTGTTAACAACCAAGTCTGTCTTACAGTTTGTGTCAAAAGCATGCCTAGCCCAGAATCTTGCAGGTATTCCACTCAGCCACTTCCAAGCTTCCTCACTCTCATTATTTAGATCATTCATTGCAATGTCAAACTTGTATTGGTTATAAGCATAACTAGCATTATCCATGCATTTCTTAAGATCTTCTCCCCTAAACCCAGCATTCTGGAAGTTTGCATACAAGTGTCTAAGGCAAAATCTTTGGTGGCAGTTGGGAAATACTTGAGAAATTGCATTTAGTAGGCCCTGTTGACATAGCATATCATACTAAGCTACTGACATCATAGTATAAAGACCAAATTTGCATTAAGATAAACAAGAGGATGCATTCATACCTTCTGTCTATCAGACATGATAGTATACGGACCAAATTGTCCAACTTCTCCTCCTAGACATATCTTCAGTTGGTGCAGAAACCAACACCAATTTGCTGTATCCTCTTGTCCAACAATACCAAATGCCAGTGGGAAAATGTTGTTGTTGCCATCTCTGCCAGTGGCAGCAAGTATTTGAGCTCCAGTGGTGAGCTTAATAAAGCAGCCATCAACACCTATATTGCATTTGTAAGACCAAATTCAGTAACTAACTATTCTATATATGTCATCTACAAAAATTTATACACAATTCTATATATGTCATATAAAAGCAAGGAGCTATTTTACTCACTATATAACACTACTAACCTACTAAATAAAGCACTAAAATAAAGCATATACATCATATAAAACAGGTCACTAACCTATGAATGGTCTGCATGCACTGAGAAAGCCCTCCCTTGCTCCATTGATGCAGAAGAACATAGCATGAAACCTTGGTCCTGGATGTGGTATTTTTGTAGTAGGTTTTGGGGTTACAGTTGTAACTCTAACTCTACTCCCAGGGTTTGTATCCATGATTGTTTGAGCATAGTCCCTCAGCCTGGGATACTGATTCTTGTGCTCTCCTAAAACAGCCTCTACAGCAAGGTTTTTGGCCCTATAGGCCATGTGCTTGGGCACATCAACACCATACTTCTCATTGCAGTTGTCAACCAGAGTCAAAATACTTGTGTTTGGATCAGACCTGAACAGGGACTCATATGTCTGTGCAAGCCACTTTGCACTAACCCTTGATGTCTCTGTAGTGCTAGGGCAAGTGTGCTGCAGCCTCATTTTTTTATTGCAAATGTCTTCTCCCCTTTGATAATTGCTGCAACTATGAAGAACTGACAATGCTCTTGTTTGCAGCAAACAATTATCCTTTTGTCTGAGTTTCTATGATACCTGAAATTTCTGGCATGTGTAATGTGCAAGCTCAACAGAGCATCTCTGAATTGTTGCTGATTTTTGAAACACATGTGCATACATAACTGTTGATGTGGTTGCTCCAGTTTTTCATTATACCATATCCTTCTTGGCCTTTTCATGGCCCTACTCTTCCTTCCTTTTCGTAGGACAAATGCTAGTGGCTCAAATTCATCATCTTCACTATCCAATAGCAACCCAGTATCTTCTTCATCTGATGATGGTCTGAAATCTGGTTTCAAGTCCTCTAACACATTAGAATGTGTCCTAGTGGTGGGCCCTCTCCTAACTGGCAGCTTTTGCCTCTTTTTACCAGCTGCTTTCATGGGTGGTTCCTTCTCCTTCTCAGAATCTTCCTCCTCATCCTCCTCAATATCAAACAACTCCTCAACCTCAGTGTCACCCTCATAGTGTAGTTGTTCCTTATCTGAATCTTCATCTGTTTCTTCATCTGAATCTGCATCCTCTTCTAGTTCTGCATCTGCTAGCCTCTTTCCCTCTATTATCTCTGTGTCTTCAGCAATCCTGTACTTCTTCATGCAGAAAGGGTTGTTGTCACTGTCATATGCCCCTTGAGAGTCATCAGTACTCTTATATCCCTCCTCTTCCTCTTCTTCCATCACAGATTTGAGCTTCCTCTTGCTGACATTTCTGCTCTCTTGTGTGCACATACCAGCAGGTTGTACTACTGCACTACTGTTGCTGCTTTGACTCTCATAAACAACACCATGATCATTAACAGCAAGCACAGGAGGATCTCTCAGATCATACACAATAGGTTCTTCATATAAAACTGTGGCTAATTTTTCCTCACTAACATGAGATGCAGTACTGACAAATGATGTGGCCCTAACTAACAAGTTCAGAACTAAATTGTCCTCATTCTGCTTCTTAATTTGCTGCAACTTGATGTTTGTGTCTATCAAATCTAGGGCATGCTCTCTCTGCACTCCTATGCATGTATTCCCCATGTGGTACAATTCATCACTGAAGTTAAATCCTTGTGTTCGCATCAGTGCATGCAAATTCAAATATGTGACATCTGAGTTGCATATCTTCCTATCCAAATTATGCTGAGCATCGAAGTGAATCCTAACATCCCAAACAGCATCATCCAAACTACAATGGACAGCAAAATTTCAGTAAACCTAACCCTAGCCCGAATCATGGTACAAATGAGAGAGTAGAGAGGGAGAGGACAGAGCACTTACAGTACGCCACCCAATCCATGGCTCCAGTGATGGCTCGTGGTAGGGTTGGCCACCCAGATCTCAGCCAGCCGCAGCCGCTGCTCCATGGACAGCGGCGCCTCCATGCCCTCGTCGTCGTCGCTGTAGTAAGCAGACGAACTGGACTCCTCGCCGTCGACTTCGATTCCTCTGTGCGCATCGCTCCCGAGTCCAGGGAGGTCTCCGTACCCGCCCACAACGCCACCGCTGCTCCGGCCACCGCAACCGCCGCCGCCGTCGCCACCCGGACTAGCCATCGTGAGGAGAGGGAGAGGGAGAGGAGAGAACTGCTAGGGTTAGACCGAGCCAAGACCGACCGAGCCGTAGACCGGCCGAGCCACCCGAGCGACGCACCGGTTCGGCGGCTTGTGAACTGACTGGTGGGGCCGGGTTGTCAGATACAGCGTCAATACAGAGTTATACGCGGTTTAGCCCGTATTGCAACGACCAGCCTCAAACGTGGTACTGACTTGTAAAAAATCTGAATAGTGGTACTGATACGTTACAACTGCCCCAAATGTGGTACTTCCCTGCAATTAACTCATGTACATTACTTCTCTGTTGTCAATCTGAAGGTTGCATTTTCATTATCAGTCCGTGACAGAAAAAGTTGATGGCATGTTCATTATTTAGGAGTTGAATAAATATTAAGGTTAGCAAAACCACTCGATTCACAGAGCAATGTGTTTATTTTATTGTCTTTTCTTCTCTTTGTAGCATATGCAGATTGATAAATGGTTCACGTGATGCATCATTTGATAGACATACCACTAGATAGATCTATTTTCTGCTCTAACCAAATGGTGAACTCCAAGACCGTCGATTAATTACTATTCCATCGATCTAGAGTTAGCTGTCGTTGAAATGAGTGTATCTAGACGCATTTTATAGATTCACTCATTTCAGCGACAGTTGTAGAACCACTCATTTCAGTGACAGTTAATTCTGGAGTGAGGTAGTACATCTAATTGTGCACTAACCGAAAGGAGGGCTGAAACAAAAAAAGGCTAGTCGGGAGATACCCTTTGAATCATGGGTGTATATACACAAGATATGGAAAAATATATATAATTTTTTTTAAAGTCAAAAAATCATAAACTTGTTTTCAATAATCTTCGCCTTTTGTTGTACTCGTATAAAAAGTTTCACGAAGGAAAAAATGCATGTTGACTTCAGGACAAAAAGACCAAAATCACTAGGACAAAAAGTGTGAATAATAACTTGTATATAATGTTGATTTTGTATGTTTACAGTATCATGAATATTTTTCTTAGACCAAACTTTTTATACAAATACAACAGAGAGTCATCTTTAGTTAAAAAAAGTTTCATTTTTTTGACTTTTTTGTAATTGCTTTTTTTCATATAGGATGTATATACACCCACGAACCAAATGTGCTTGTTTTGTCTTACGGACAAGCACGTTTACCTCCTCGGTGTCTAAACACACGATATGAAAAAATAGCGATTGAAAAAAAGTCAAAAAATTCCGAAACTTTTTTTTTGTAACAAACTTGACCTTAAGTTGTATTCGTATAAAAAGTTTGTCCTAGGAAATAAATTACATGGTATTGTTGGTGAAAGAAACAACAACACTATATTCCTCAGCATCATCACCTACAAAGAACTCCATCTATGGTACCTGACAGCTGGAAGTTAGCAGGGAGAAGTAATACATACTCCTCCATGAAGATGTATAGGCACATCTTGGACAAAGAAAAGGCTCACAACATCTTCCATGGTCTCTGGTTAACGGCATGCAGACTTAGATACAGGATCTTCTTTTGGCTCTTACTCCATGGCAGGAATAATACAAGGAATATGCTGCAGCGAAGATCCATGCATCTCCAGAGCTATAGTTTTGCTCTATGTAATGATCACACAGATGAAAGCACAGAACACCTCTTCTGGAACTGTGCTTTTGCTCTTTCCTGTTGGGACTGCATCATACCAAACAGAAAAAGAGGCATATCAACTTATGATGAGATTCAACTAGCCATGGCCCATCTACCTCAAGATATTGCCCTGGAAATTATTGTCATGGGATGCTGGGCACTTTGGAGCATCAAAAATGATAAAATCTTCAAAACAGCAGCCATAAGTCTTGAGAAATGGAAATTCTATTTGCAAGGGGGACTCTGGGCCTGTCAGCTAAGAGCTAAGCAAGGAAAGGCAGACAAGATTCAGATTTGGACTGAACTAAACCTGTAATTGTCTTTCATGATGTTTTTTCCTAGAGTTGGTATTGGCTAAAGGCCTATTTGAGCGTTTTCCTTTTGTTTACCTTTTTGTAGCTGCACCTTTACATATATATTTATTAATTAAAATACCGTAGAACAATTGTTCTACGTCACAGGGTCAAAAAAAAACAAGTTACTATTGACACTTTTTCCTTGAGATTTTGTTTTTTAGCCCTGAAGTCGGCATGAAGTTTTTTTTTCATTTGTGAAACTTTTTATACAAGTACAACAGAAGGTCAAGTTTATTTAAAAAAATGTTTCACATTTTTTTACTTTTCTTGAATTTTCCTATATCAGTTGTATATACACCCGAGAGCCAAAGGGGATTTTCTAGTCTTACAGGAAATACCCTTTGGTTGTTGGGTGTACGTACACTTGATATGGGAAAAAGAATACAAATATTTAAAAAATCAAAAAATATGAAACTTTTTTTTAGATAAACATGACCTTCAGTTGTACATGTATAAAAAGTTTCATGAATGAAAAAAAATCCATCACTTCAGTGAAAAAACAAAATCACAAGGACAAGAAGTGTGAATGATAAGCTGTATATAGTGTTGATTTTTGTTTTTTTAACCAACAATACCATGGAATTTTTTCTCTGGCCAAACATTTTATACGAATACAACAGCAGGTCAAGTTTATTTCATAAAAAGTTTCGGAATTTTCTGACTATTTTCATAGTTACTATTTTTTTTATTTATGGCGTATGTACACCCAAAAACCAGACGTGCTCGTCCAGTCTTATGGGAAATACCCTTTTGGCCCTCGGGTGTATATACATCTGATATGGGGAAAACATAAAAATTTCAATAAAAAGTCAAAAAACTCTAAAACATTTTATGAAATAAAATTGACCTTCTGTTGTACTCGTACAAAAAGTTTCACGAAGGAAAAGATTTGCGTCGACTACAGGGAAAAAATTCAAGGACAAAAAGTGTGAATAGTAACTTGTATATAGTGTTGCTTTTGTTTGTTTTTGATCAACAATAAAATGGATTTTTTTTGCTTGGCCAAACATTTTATACGAATATAATAGAAGGTCAAGTTTATTTTTTAAAAAGTTTCAGAATTTTCTGACTTTTTTGTAATACTTGTTTTTTCATATAAGGTGTATATACACTCAAAAATTAGGCGTGCTTGTCCAGTCTTACGAGAAATACCCTTTGGCTCTCGTGTGTGTGTGTATACACCTGGTATGAGAAAAAATATACAAATTTCAAGAAAAGTAAAAAAAATCTGAAACTTTTTAAAAATACATTTGACCTTTTGTACTCATATAAAAAGTTTCACGGAGGAAATAATTCCCGTCGACTTCAAGGTAAAAAAAAGAAAAAATTCAAGGACAAAAAGTGTAAATAGTAACTTGTATATAGTGTTTATTTTTTGGCACCAACAATGCCATGGATTTCTTTTTCCATGGCCAAACTTCTTATACGAATACAACAGAAGGTCAAGTTTATTTTAAGAAAACTCCGGTTTATTTTTTGACTTTTTTGTAATTACTATTTTTTTCATATAGGGTGCATATACACCCAGGTGCCAAACTTGCTTGTCCTAAAAAAAGTGCAAATTGGAGCCTGAAGAGAACTGAAGACATTGATTATTACAAACTATGCACAAGGAAACTATGAGAAAAGGAAATGCGTTGGTAAAAGAAAATTAAACTCCAAGCGGGCACTAGCATATGCCAATTGATGGGGCAAATAGCTCCCATGCGACGTCGTTGAGTTGAATTGTCCACAGAACGATGTCGTTGGTTGTAATGGCTCTCATGCGACGTCTCCCAACGCATAAATAGCTCAAGCAAGACAACCCGTTTATGCGGCTAGCTGGCTGTTAGTTAGGTTGAGATTTGGTTGGGACACTGGGGGTTATGTGCTCTGACTGGTGGGGTCCACCTAGGGCCACGTCGTCAAGAGTCAACCGTCCACGACTCGACCTATGACTGTGTGACCGTGGGGCGCCCGTGACCGTGCTCGACTCGACCGTGCTGGACTGGGCGAGCGGCTCCGCCGTAAGCATCTTCTCCGTCAAAGGCAGCGGTTTCTTCTCCGCAGTGGTGGAGCGCCTTTCTCGGCAGCGGCAGAGCTATTGCGAGTGGGTATTTTCGAAACCCTAGTCCCATTCCCAAGAATTTTGGATAGATCTGTGGCCTCATGCTCTGTTTCTTTGCGATTTAGAATCTCGATTGGATAGGAGCGCGGGGGCTGTTTCTTCTCCGCGGTGGTGGAGCGCCTTTCTCGACAGCAGCGGAGCTATTGCGGGTGAGTATTTTCGAAACCCTAGTCCCATTCCCCAAAATTTTGGATAGATATGTGGCCTCATGCTCTGTCTCTTGGCGATTTAGAATCTCGATTGGATAGGAGCGCGGGGGCTGAATGAGATGGAGTGAGGAGACAGTGCTTCAAATCGGTAATGCCGCCCTCTTTTCTCTTTTAGCTGTTATCGAACTCGATTTGGTAGTGACTGTCGCTTACACTGCTGCTGCCCACCATGCCCTTGACAAAACAGGGGAGGTTCAGGTTCGGCCACCACATTCGCAATTATAGTAGAATTTTTTCCCTATAAAGCCAAGCTCAGGGATGGCAGTGTCCAAGACATTGATAGAGATACCACGGTGAGGTTGGATGTCGAACTTGCAGGTGTTGATCCCCAGGAATTGGAGAGCATGAAGGAGAAGGCCGTGGGCAATTTGGTGGAGAGAATTGGGGAGAGTATTGTTTGGGGTCCAGAACAAGAGGTATCTCTGCAACGTTTCGACAACTATAATGGTGAATATGTGAGAATTGAAGATGGAGAATCCATGGTTGCTGAAATTGATCAGCAAGAAGGGTGGGCAGGCAAACAAGTAACATTTTATGCAGAGCTAATTGATCTGCAAACTCATTCCAGAGTTGGTTATGTGCCATCAAAGATGGCTGCATAGGTGGAAGATGATGAGTGGGTTTCACAAAAGAAGATGTTGGCATTGTTGACTGAACCGACTGTAGTAGCTGAAGATACAGGGATTGATGCAGATGGAGATGAGGGAACCCATGGTGCTAGGAAGATTGTTGTTGACTGGAATGTAGTAGAGTTGAATGAAAAAACAAATTTGGTCATTACACCAATATCTGACATTGATATGGCCGAAATGTTTGGCATTCAAGTTGATGACAAAGATAAGGAGAAGGATGACAGTTCTTTGCCTGCTGATGGTAACACAGGCCCTAGAAATGCAAATGAGGATGAAGAAGAGCTGATGAGAGAGGCTGCAGATGATGTGGATGATGCAGATGATAATGAGCTGGTTTGTTTGTATGACAAAGAGAACCCAGTTATTGAGGTGGGAAAGTTGTGGCCAAGCATGGATGAGTTTAGGATGTCTTTCAGGACCTATGCAGTGAAAAAAGAGTTTGATGCCAAGACTATGTGGACTGATCGAAAGAAATTTTATGCTCGGTGCAAAGGTTATGATGGTGGTGGCAATGCTTGCAAATGGTACATATCTGCCAGACGACAACCTGATGGAAGTACAGTAAGGTTAAATCAAATACCATGCCAGCATACATGTATGACCACTTCATAGAGAGTTTCAAAGATGACATCACAACTTTGGATTACGGAGAAGATTACTCCTATTTTAGCCAAGACTCCAAACACTACTGCAAAGAGGCTTAAAGTTGACTTGGAGAAGTTGTACCCCATCCAGCTGCAATATACCACAGTGTGGAAAGCAAAACAAAGGGCGATGAAATCATTGTATGGTGACTAGGCAAATAAATTTAGGATGTTGTATAGTTTTAAAGCAGAGGTGGAGAAAAGGTCACCTGGAAGTGTGGTGGAGATAGATACAGAGGTAAAAGAGGATGGCAAGGTTTTTTTCAGCAAGTTTTTTATGTGTTTGAAGCCTTGCATAGATGGATTCAAAGCAGGTTGTCGTCCATATTTGAGCATAGAGTCATCTTTTTTGACTGGACAGTGGAATGGTCAGTTGGCTGCATGCAATGCTCTAGATGGACACAACTGGATGTTCCCAGTTGCAATAGGAATGTTTCAATCAGAGACAGAGGCATCATGAATATGGTTCATGATGCAACTGAAAAGATGCATAGGGCCAGTTTCTCCTTTGGCCATCCACACAGATGCATGTAAAGGGTTGGAAAATGCAATAAAAATGTTTTCCCCCATGTTGAGCAGAGGGAGTGCTTTGGACATATGTGGATGAATCTGATAAAAAAATTCAGAGGAGATGAATTTGGGCGCATGTGGCCAACAGAAGGATCCTACACCAGACAGACACATTCCTATCACCTTGGTAAGATATTGGCATCATGTACTGGTAATGAATTTGCTTCATGGTTGAACACCCACCATTCTCTGTTGTGGTACAGATCAGGTTTTAATACTGCCATAAATGGTGATCATATCAATAACAACTTGGCAGAAAGTTTTAACAACAAAGTGAAGGATTTGAAAAACTTGTTTATGCATGACATGGTGGAACAAATAAGGATCATGATCATGCGTTTGTGGGAGTTGAGAGGAAAAATTGCTAATATTTTGGAAGGGGACAAGCTTCCAGCAGTGGTACAACATGAGTAGAAATCTTTCACATCTATCTGTTGAGAAATCTTCCTTGTGGGGTGCTGAAGTTAGAGATACAAAGAGTGGCAAGAGGCATGTGGTAAATACTGAGTTGCATGAGTGCACTTGCCAAGAGTGGCAACACATTAGAAAACCATGTGAGCATGCCATACTTTTTTTGGCATCTACACCCAGGTTAAATATGCACCCATATTTGCATGAGTATTATTCAGTACAAAAATTCAAAGCCGCATATGCAAGTCCAATTCCTGCGCTGACTGACCAATCTAAGTGGCCTAAGGTGGAAATAGAATTTACCTTGTGTCCCCCTGTCACTAGAAGAAAGGCTGGGAGGCCAAAACAGAGCAGATTCAAAGCTTGGTTTGAGAAAGGTGGTTGTAGTAAGAAGGGGAAAAAGGAAAAGGAAAAGAATGAAAATCCCAAAATGGCTCAAAAAGGTAACAAAAATAGGTGCAAGTTGTGTGAGGTACTTGGGCACAGAATTGGTTCATCCAAATGCACCTACACTCCTCAGAGGCCAAAGTATGTTTATGTTACTTTTTTTGCAAGTTTTTGATTTTGCTACTTGTTCTAGTATCTAACCAAGTGAAATGCTTTATTTTTTAGGAGGAAGCGTCCAGAAAAAGCCCCACCTCTTGTTGTTGAACAATGCTGGCGAGTGAAAAAAGCAAGACTCAATGGCTTTAGAAGGAAGAGAACTAAGCAGATAATGTTTGGTGACAAAGATATGGAGCAAACTGAAACTGTTACTGCTGAACATGAGCTAACTGTTTCTGTTTTGGATGATGTGATGCATGCTGAATCTATTTTGCAGGCGCTAGGGCCAGATGAAGCAACTGTTTTGCTGCCATGCGAATCTGCTTTGACAGCTGTGTTGCCATGTTTGGAGGTTGTGCTGCCAAGTGTTGAGTTGCAAACTGAAGAAGTTGAACAATGTGTGCCATCTACTCAATCTGCAGAAGTGCAAACTGAAGAAGTGGGACATGGTCAGGTGCAAAAGTTGAGGGGGCCTAGTGGAGTTGGCAAGAAAACCAAGAGCATCAACATCAGCATCAACAAACTGTGCGTCGTGGAACCAAACAGTGGAAAAAAGGAGAAGAAATCAAGTGGTAGAACGAAGCAAAAGAAATAGAGTCGAAATCATTCAAATGTGATGTGATTTGATGTGAAAACTTAAGTTTGTTGTCATTTGATGTGAAAACTTATGTTCTTTGATGTAAAACTTGATTGATGTAATAGTTTATGTCATTTCATGTGAAAACTTATGTGCTATGATGTTGATTTGACTTGAAATTCAAATTCAAAGTTGAACCGACATTCAAATTTGAACCTATCTCCAATATTTTTGGAGTTCATTTGTTTGTTCTGTGATGTTGCACTGTTTTATATACTACTATGCACTTTAGTTCATAAATCCAACCCTTTTTGCAAAGTCCAACTCATAGTCACTGAAAATGTTGTCCAAACAGGCTCCAAAGTAAGGGAAAACGACCCCATTTCTAAGCAAGTTTTTTTCGGCCTTCTCAAAACACTAGTAGAAAACAGGCCTTTGGTTCGGCCAGAAAAGAGCATTAATCCCGGTTGCATTACGAACCGGGACTAATGTGAGCATTAGTCCCGGTTCGAGCGGCTAGGGCACCGTACATGCATTAGTCCCGGTTGGTGCCACGAACCGGGACTAAAGGTGCGATGCCCATTAGTACCGGTTTGTGGCACCAACCAAACCCCATTAGTAGTTATGTTACTACATGTACTAGTTAGAAAAATTTAAAAACTTAAATTTGGACATCTTTTGCAAAAAGTGTAGGGAAAATGTAAAACGGCTATAACTTTTGCATATGATGTCAGAAAAAAAACGTATAATATATCAAAATGTTCAGCACAAAAATCCGCATCCGATTTTGACCGCCTACGGCCTGTTTGCAAATTTTTAGACTCCTCAAATTCTAAAAGGAAAAAAAGTTATGCTCAAATTTCAGTTTTTTTTGAATTTTTTGTTAAATCTAGTCAAACTATGGTCAAACTACTTATTCAAGAAGTATTAGTGTTACTAAATAATTATTCAAGAATATTAGTGTTACTAAATAATTATTTCAGTTTTTTTGAATTTTGGTCAAATCTGGTCAAATTGTGGTCAAACTGTGGTTAAACAATGGTCACACTAATTATTCAAGAAATATTAGTGTTACTAAATAATTATTTTAGTTTTTTTGAATTTTGGTCAAACTATGGTCAAACTATGGTCAAACTACTTATTCAAGAAATATTAGTGTTACTAAATAATTATTGTTTTTTAGAACGATAGTTTCAAACTCAAACAGTAAAATGTGTGACTTCATGCTCAAGCTAAATTCGCGAGGGTTAATAGGATTGACATCTTACTATTGTCAGGAAAACAACAAGTGCAGACTTGGAAACAAGGGAGAATTGAACCCGGAAGTTAAGCGTGCTCAGGCTGGAGTAGTGAGAGGATGGGTGACCGTCCGGGAAGTTAGATGATTTGGAATGATGAGGGGTGATTAGAGATTAGAGGTTAAATTGAGCAGTGATGAGGGGTGATTAGAGATTAGAGGTTAAAATAATTTAAAATTTTTTAAAAAAAATAAAAAATTCAAAAAAAAATAAATTTTCTCTAGTACCGGTTCGTGTTACCAACCGGGACTAAAGGTGGACCTCCAGGCAGCGGCCACGTGGAGGGCCTTTAGTCCCGGTTCGTGTAAGAACCGGGACTAAAGCCCAGTTCGAGAACCGGGACTAAAGGCCCTTTTTCTACTAGTGAAATGACCCAAAAAGATTTTCTTAGCTTATATTATACCTATATAGGATCAATACGAAGTCTCACCTTTTTTTGAATAAGTATTCATATTATTTATTTATTTTGAAAAAACACCTTTAATACAAAGTCAACAATAAAATAAGTTTAAAAATTTTAAATGCAAAAATAACTTCAGATCCTGCTTAGTCACTCCAAAATGAAGCTAAGGTGAGGTTTTTGATTTTTTGCATTTTCAAAACCTCAAACCCTCTTCTCACTCCTTTGAACTCTATGCAACCTCAGTCAAGATAGTCCAATTTGTGAAGGTTTTTTCATGCAAAGATCATTAGATCAAGTTTATCATTTTATATCATAACTATGTAACATAACAAGACTATATGCGCAGGTTTTTTATTTTTTAGATTTTTTTTAATCAGTTATACACATTTGAATGTTTGGTCAAACCTTTCAAAACTCCGTTGACTGCCTCCAAAACCCATCTAACCCTGACACCAAACGTCCACCGTCGATCTAACCCTAACGCCAAACTGCGGCCGTCAGATAGGCCTTCTAGAAGGATTCCGCGGGTGTAGCTTGGGCGATCCGTGGGAGCCCTGATTCTCCAATCTGATTGGCCACCTTTTTTCTCTGACGAACATATAACGTTGAGCGGGGGGGGCATCTCAGTGACCGTTGGGCCGAGCGGATCGGGCCCGGCAGAGCCTGGCGTGCGTGCGCACAGCCACGTCGTGCTCTGTTAGCATGCATGCAAGAGGGATGAGCTGCGCGCGACGGCCCCACCATGCATGCCATGCAACGGCGTCGCAGCCTAGCTATTCTGCTCGTGAACGCATCGACACAGCCTAGCCATTTGCATGCACGCAGCGACGCAGTAAAGCAGCGGTAGGGGCGCAGCGTATAGGTACGTTGCATCTAAGCTACTTTAACAATTGCATGCACGAACCTGAGACACGGGACGGACGCGTCGGTGGTGCAGCTCCTTTTTCAGTGTCACGCGCGGATGAATGGTCACTCACGCGGCAATTAATTATGCAATGGATGCTCTGCCGTTTTTGTGCTCTTTGGATGCTCTGCTGTTTTTGTGCAATTAATTATGCCACCACGAATGAAAGAGAGAAGACGATCGAAGGCATCATGTACATTGACTACGGCTGCAATGCGGCTATAAAAGGGCACCATTTCCTCATCCCTCTCACACTCATCTCTCAAGCCTCCTCCGCTTCTTCTTTTCGAGCCAAATCCACCACTTGAGCCACCATGCAGTTCCACGACCCTACCTACCATCGCCCTCGCACCGTGCCGGAGAGGGAGTACCCGCCCGGAGTCATCGTCGAGAATAGCCTGAGGGTGTGGGCCATCTCATGGTGGAGGGGGCCTAGAGAGTTGACTCGCTTCTTCCTCCAAGCCGGCTACCGCCACCTCACTCCGGGCACTCCGCCCATGTTCCACCTCCACGAGCTGTAGGATGGCGGCGTCAACGGCATCGTCATATCGGCCTCTATGTCACCTTCACCAACCCCTATGACGCTTACCACCTCCTCGGCCAGGTATTTTGGTGTGGATGCGAGTTCATCGCGTTCACCACCTACAACATCTTCACCAACTTCCACCATATCTTCCCCGAGCCCAACGGCATGCACACCGTCCCCTACCAGATGCCGGAGAACGACGAGTGAGGGGCGCCGGATAAGGAGGGGCCAAGGAGTTGTTCGAGTGTTCTGCTGGCCGAGTCTTTCTATCTAGCTTGTGTTGTGTTGGTTGGGGCGTGTGTGCCCGTGTCTTCTAGCTAGTGTCTAGTTTTAATTATTTTCCTTTCATATTTTATGCACTATATGTTGTAAGGGGATGCCCCTCTATATGTTGTAAGGGGATGCTACTAGGGTACCCGATGCCCCTCTATCGTGCTATCTACTAATGTTTTTTCGGGCCTAAAGTTTCTTCATTGCATTTTATTTATGTGGCCATGTGAACTAAAAAATGCACTAAAACACGATCCAATCATAAAAGTTGTTGTTAGCACGTGTCTAGTTAATTATTTTCCTTTTATGTTTTATGCACTATATGTTGTAAGGGGATGCCCCTTTATATGTTGTAAGGGGATGCCCCTTTATATGTTGTAAGGAGATGCTACTAGGGGCACACTAGATGTCTTCTTTTTTTGAGAGGGGCACAACCTTTTACGGTTGAAACACACGAGTAAAAACTTTGAAAACACCATAGCACAAACCAAAAATAAAATAAAAATGGTGCTTGGTTGAAATAAACTAGAACCAAACAATTGCAATGTTTTTGGTTCACAAAGACTGCAAGTTAGACTGGTAACTAGAACCAACCTTTTGTTTTAGCCGAACAACACGGGACCCTAACGGACATGATAGCTTGTGCATAAAAATAGCTCAAATAATTATCAGATGAGTTATCTCAAAAAAGATGACTGCAGGAAGCTTAAAATTTGTGAAATAACCTAAGCCGAAAAGATATATCGATGTCAATGACCGTGTGCACTTTTTTTTGCACTAGCTATACTTCTTTTATCAATGGGCCTGGATATGTTCTATTCGACCCTGCCTACCTTCTATATGGGCCTGGCCTTTTCGGGCAATTGTCGACGAACCTTTTTTTTCCTTTTCTCCCTCTACCATGGCGAACTGAAGAACTGAAAAAACGGGGCCGAAACAGAGTGGAGAAGACATGCCGAATTCGTACAACGCAACACTTTTATTCAAACATCCATATCATTACGATTACAAATGATGCTCAATCTATTCACTAACGACTAATTATCATCACATAAACAAATGCGAGAGCAATTACACAAACATAAAAAAGTCCAGCCATCGAATTGCCCTGCTTCTTCAATTCGATGAGTTTCTTCATCTGCTTGTTCAGCTTCTTCAGCTCTGCCGTCACTCTTGCATCCCCCACAGTAGCACCAATGGAATTGCCAAATCCAGGGACAGCCCCAGATCCAGGGGCCCCAGATCCAGACGGGCCCGATCCAAACTTCTCCGCCTCCAACGGTAAATCGAGCTCCCCTGATGCACCCTCCAATTGAATCCGCTCTATGTACTCATCTAGCCACTCAAAATGGGCGCATTGCTTCAATTTCATAAATCGGAAAAATGAACCTAAATCCCAAATCCGATGAAAAATATGAAATTGGGAGACAAAAACCAAAATTGGCATATTGAGAAGTAAAATCTCACCTTTCCCTGCTCTGGTTTGCTCTCGCATTTCCCGAATTCCCGCCCAAGGTTGTCATTCTTGTCGGTCGTTGTGACTAGCCGCTTCAGGGGTGCGGTACGTGGGCATGCAGGGCACCTTGTCATGGGCACTACGCCATAGCGCGACCATGAGCGGCGGGAGGCTGAAGCGGAGCTTGACAATGCTAGGTCGCGGCCCGGAACGGCGTTGCTGCGCGTCGTCGCCGGAGAAGAAGAAGAACAACGGTCGGGGGGGGGGGGGGGGGGGGGAGGATGGGAAGGTCGCGGTAGGGCTCAGGTGCTGCACGGCTCGGTGTCCTCTCTTGTACCAATGCTAAGCTGGATAAGTTAGTGGGTCCAACGTTCAGGTTGTTACGTAAGGGCTCACCTGATTCGAGTTTTAAACATGTGTCTTTGGATTAGGCAGCAGTGTCGCACGGCAGCTATTTTTTCCAACGCAGATGTCGCATGAGAGCCATTTGAACCAACGACGTCGTTCTGTGGACAATTCAACTCAATGACGTCGCATGGGAGCTATTTGCCCCAATTGATGGCGACTATATACATATATTACAGAGTGTGCACAAAGCAAATATGTCCAAAAAAGGAGATACAACATTATACGGCGTAGACCAACTGATGATGGTCTCAGCCCATTGGCGTACACCAGAGCTAGGCACGATCGACGTATTGCCAGTTGAGCCGGGCGACCTGTTTGGTGCTTCAACTGGTGGTGTGAACCGTGACGTAAGTACGTACGTACACAATGCTTATCCCCGGAGCAACGACAGCTCCATCCGCGAGGCGAAGGGGCAGACCGTGAGCTGCCACGGCGAGCACTGTCGCCGCATGTAGAGGTAGCCGTTGGGCCCGACCCGTATCGGCCCCATGTAAGCGTCGGCGATGTAGAGGTAGTCGGACTCGTAGTGGAACCGTGGGCGACGCAGACGGTGGCTCTGGCTCGGGACGGCCCTCGTGTCGGTGTCGCCGATGGCGACGCACAGGGACATCAGTACGACTGCTACGGCGAGCCAGGCCGTCAGCCGCGCGAGCTTCGTTGCGCCCGCCATGTCTGCCCTAGTAGTAGTATTATAGTACAATACTGCGTAGTAATACTTGCGCGTGAGATTGCTCGTTCGTGAGGGTGAATCTGCTGTTATTGACGGGTTGCGTCGTGCTTCTTCCGCTAGCGCACGACGGTTCCTTTGAGCCACGCCGAGTCGGAATGTGTCTACGAGTCGGAACCGGTGACCCAATCCGTTGCGTAAATAGGCGGCCTTGAAACTTGAAAGGAGACAAGCATACTACGCCTCGGATGGAAGAAGAATCACGTGAAGTAATCACCGGTTTTGTTCTAGAGTTGGCCTACCACGAAGGTTGTGTGACAGCACGAGCTATACTCGTGACTCCATACAAAATGGTGCAGGCGTGCAGCTATATATACCAACATGCCCTGCCGTCCCATTGATAGTTCGATCACTGAAGCCGCAGACTACTTTTGGTTTAACAAATCTTGCCGTCCAAGGAGGTATATATAGGGGGGCGTAGGTCTTAGAAGTGTTATGTCTTCGTGAGATACTGGAGTAAGCCAAATAAATTAGACGCATTTTTGTGAATGGCAAGGCAGCCTTGATACTCTAGGACCGAGATGGTGGTTACCTGTTCAAAGTCACAGACGTGTTAGACGTTGACGGTGTAACCTTCATCTTGAATAGACACCTGCATACCTTGAAGAAGAATAGGAAGTTGCGCGAGATGATCAATCCCTAGAGAATGTCAGTTCATGGTGCTCAAAATTGGGGCAGAGAAGGCATTCTCGAATAGGCCAAGAGCCACGGATGTGCAGCCCATGGGAAGGAACAAGGCCCCGAAAACTGAAGGCTTTTCCAAGCGCTACAGGTCTTCAGCCCTCCAGGCTGACAAGCTCATAATCCCATTAGCGTCGGGCCTACAAATCTCTTCCTTCGAAGCAGACCTGCTAGGAAGGGAGTTTGTTCCTATGAAAATTTCTAGGGACCAGAATAGAGTAGCAGATCATCTGGCAAATCATGATAAAATTGATCATAGTACGGCTTGTTGGCTTCACAAAGGCCATCCATGTATAGCTGAACTTTTGTCGGCTGATTGTAACTCCACACTTTTGGAATAAAACTCCCATTTCACTCGCAAAAAAAAGCAGACCTGGTTTTTATATTTATCATGAATAGTGTATCCACCATCCAAATATGGATAGACTTTGTTGATTACTACTGTATTATCAAAGAACTAATTGCATGTGTGTTAAATTAATAAATTAAAATTAAATGGCAAATATCTTAAATCATGAGGATACTGTCAGTAGCAAGGAACTAGGAAAAAGGATATTAGGAATGTAGTTGGAACCAGCATCATGCTTATTAATGCATATCATTTCCCTGAACTAGCTAATATAATGACACTATGTACTCCCTCCGTTCCTACGTATAAGTCTTTTTAGAGATTTCAATACAAACTACATTCGGATATATATAGACATATTTTAGACTCTAGATTCACTAATTTTGCTTCGTATGTAGTTCTTTATTTTGCGATACACAACATGCCATATGGTATAGTACCATACGTTCATATTTTTGGATTTCTTATACCTTTTTGTAGTTGAGTCATAACACGAGGGGCAACGATTTATTGTGGTTGAACATGGGGTGTAGACTGCTGTACACGACGTGGTGCAGAAGTACAGCCGCAGAGGATCCTGATGAGCTGATGGATCCACTTTGCTCAATTGATCCCGAGCCAGACCTAGTGGCCTATGGTGTGGCCTATGGCGCGATTGTGTACAAGTCAACAGCCATAGAAGATCCGGAACCATTGGTCCGTGTCGTTGGTGCCAGCCCGCGCGTGGGACGCGGGCCCGAGCAGACCGCTGTCGACCACGAGCCTGGCGATGTGGCATCCGTGCGCTGGTGGGCTGGACTCTTAGCGGGTGCGCGATCCAGAGGAGATCCCCACTCACGATCCAACGACGCTAGACGTACAGGAGTTCTAGGTGGCAGTGGATCCTCCTCGTGCGCCTGCCTCATTTTCTTCGAGCACATGAAATATTGCTTCATTTTCTCCAAAATCTTCATCATTTTCTGCACCAATTTCTTATGCGTTTTCTCCAAGCGCCTGCACAGGTGAAGGCACAATACCGGTAATGGTAGATTTATCAGTTTGGTCAGTACAACTGTCGCCCCCGATCAATATTTTGGAGATTTGGTGGAAGAAGAAGAATCTCTTTTTCGAGAAGTGCTTCAGCATTAGGATGAAGGGACTCAAATGGAAAAAATAGATTCATCAAATAAGACATCTCAAGACCCTGCCACTAGAAACATCTAAGCATTTGACCCCTTTATGAATTGGACTATATCCAAAAAATACACACTTCTTTCACCGAAATGCAAGTTTGTGTGCATTGTATGGTCTAAGATTGGGCCAGCATGCACAACCAAACACACGAAGTGATTTGTAATCAGGAGTGGTATTGAAAAGACGTGTGATAGGGGTTTTAAATTTGATGACTTTGCTAGCTAGGGAGCAAGTTAATGAGATATGTGGCAGTCAAGAATGCTTCATCCCAAAACTTTAATGGCATGGATGCATTTGCTAGCAAGGCTAGTCCTACCTCAACAACATGACGATGTTTTCTTTCGGCATAACCATTCTGTTGATGTGCATGAGGGCATGAAACATGGTGTGATATGCCAAGTTGTTGAAAGAAGGTGTTGAATTTCTTGTATTCACCTCCCCAGTCAGTTTGCATAGCAATGATCTTGGTGTTAAGTTTTCGTTCAACAAGATTTTTAAAATTCTTGAAAACATGAAACACTTTTGGTTGTGTAAGAAGATAAATCCAAGTACATTTGCTATAATCATCAATGAATCTTACAAAATATGAGTGTCTACTAACTGAAGTAGGAGCTGCCCCCCAAACATCTGACAATACAAGTTGTAAGGGTGCAATGGAAATACTGGTAGAAATAGGGTATGGTAGCTGATGACTTTTAGCTTGCTGACATGGATCACAAACTAACTCATTGCTAGATTCATGAGAGTGGGGAAGTTTATTCTCACTAAGAACAAGTATAACAATAACTGATGAAGGATGACCTAGTCTACTATGCCACTTGGCTAAAGATGGCTTGACTGCAACAAAATCTTGTTTATTGGATGACGATGATGAAGATATGAGTGGGTAGAGACCTCCCACGCTCTTGCCCCTAAGAAGGATTCTCCTCGTGTCCAAGTCCTTAACCAAAAAGAAATAAGGATAAAACTCAATGAGCACACGATTGTCAAGAGTAAATCTATGAACAGAGAGAACATTTTTTTGATATTTCAGGGACATATAGAACTCTATTTAGATTAAAAAAATCATGGGGTTTTGAAAATTGAACTACCAATGTGAGTAATTTTCATACCAGAACCGCTTGCGGTGTGCACTTGGTCACCTCCATGGTATTTGTCTCTCATGGTTAGCTTGTCCAACTATCCCATGATATGATTTGTAGCACCGGTATCTGCATACCAGTTTGTGTTAATGCCATAGGAGTTGGTGGCAGCGTTAGCCTCCTTTTCCTCATACTCATCCTCCTCATAGCGATTCCAGCACTCACGGGCGCCAACTCGATGATGCTTGAAGCATATTTGACATTCAGGGTAGTCCCTAGACGGTTGGTGATGCTGCCGTTGTTGAGGGCGGCCTTTGGAGTTCCTGTCGCCACCGCCAGAAGAGGAAGGAGATCGCCTCCCTTGACCACGCCCTCTGTTGCCACGAGCACGTCCTCTTGACTTGTATTGCCCGTGCCCCCTGTATGCCAGATTTGCTGATGAGTTGAAGCCGCCTTCTCCCCCATCACCCAACATCTCCATGCGCTGGTCGAAGGCATCAATCTTTCCAAAAAGCTCGTCCACTGTGATAGACGTTTTGACAGCGCCGATGGCTGCCACCACTGGATCGTAATCCCGGTCGAGTCCAGCAAGCACGTAGTTGGCCATCTCAGGATTAGAGCCGGGCGGCCTGCTGCTGCAAGTTCGTCGCCGAGATTTTTCATCTTGGCGATGTAGGAGCTGCTGCTCATGGTGTCCTTCTTTGTGGTGGTGATGGCGATTCTAATTTGTGATTCGAGATTGGGACTGCGATGTGAAGATTGTTGTGACGGCAGTCCAGAGATCGAAGATGTTCTCCTTCCTCACGACTTGCGCGAGGATTTCCGTCGAGAGAGAATTCAACAGGTAGCTAGGAACCTGTTGATCCTTCGAGAGCCACGGTCCATAGAGCGGGTTTGGCACCATGACCATGGTCTTGTCCTGTTGCTGCTGCTCCATTTGCTTTGGAGGGGCCGCATCGGTTCCGTCCAGGAGCCCTGTCACTTGCGCTCCTCGCGGGGCAGGCATAGCTGGGCCTTCTAGAGGAGATAGTTTCCCCTTGATAGTTTCTCGGACGGTGGCAGCCCGAGGTTGTGGACGATCGGAGTTGAAGAGGGAGACAGGATCGATGGCAGGTGGTTTGGTTGTTTTCTGTAGCTAGATTGGAAGAGGATTGGCTCTGTATATCATGTAGGATTGAAGCGTTCCTACTCTCCAGGAGGAGAGCCGCATTGTATATATATATATTGACGAGAGACAGAAAGATCCCCTGTCGTGGCTTACACGGTTTGTCGCCGATCGCTAGGATTCAGTGTTTACAGGAGATACGGGAGAGAAAACTTGCAGGAGAGAAAAGGAGGTTGAGATTACAAGCATATATCTCTTAACTTAAATGTGACGCCCCCGATTCGACCGTACACTAATCACACACGCAAATGTGTACGATCAAGATAAGGGACTCATAGGAAGATATCACAACACAACTCTAGACACAAATAAAATAATACAAGCTTTATATTACAAGCCAGGGGCCTCGATGGCTCAAATACAAAAGCTCGATACACAAGAGTCAGCGGAAGGAACAATATCTGGGTACAAACATAAGTTAAACAAGGATGCCTTAAGAAGGCAAGCACAAAAACAACAACGATCGAAGAGGCAAGGAATCCTGCCTGGGACCTCCTAACTACTCCTGGTCTTCGGTGGCCTCCATGTAGTAGTATCCGACGACGGTGGCATCTGGCTCTAGTGATCCACCAACTAGTTGCAACAACTGGAAACAAGAAGAAGGGGGAAATGGGATAGCAAAGCAACCGTGAGTACTCATCCAAAGTACTTGCAAGCATTGGATCTATACTAAGTATGCATTGGTACCAAATAGAAGGGTTGTATCTGTGGACCGAACTGCAGAATGCCAGAATAGAGGGGAAGGCCTAGCCTATCGAAGGCTAGCATCTTCAAGCAGCCCCAAGCATCTTGCAGCATTCAGAAGAGTAAAGAATAGCAGTTTAATTAACAAGCATGTTGTAGAAACAACGCCCAGAGATCCTTCCTTGACTCCCTGCGAGAAAGCAATCCCGGAGCCAACATATCCATCACATATCTTAAGTATCCAGTTCTAGTTGTAATAGATCAAGATACAAGTCTGAACGTCCATTACCATGGATATGGTATTCGAGTAGATAACTGCCCTGCAGGGGTGCACCACGTTACCCAACATGCTTGATTACTCTGGCCGGACACACTTTTCTGAGTCAATGCCCGGCCTCGGAAGATCAACACGTCGCAGTCCTACCTAGCCTCAGCAGAGAGGTCCCCGCCGGTCTACATCCTAAGCACTCCGGGGTCTTGGGCCCATCGCCCGTTGCACTACGGGTCGTTGCGTGTAGGGCGGACCTAGGCACCACCTCTGGGGTGCCGGCCCAGCCGTGCCGCAATGCTGAACTGGACGTCTGACAAAGCTTCGGCTGATACTGCGACGCTGAGGCCCATAACTATTCCCGCGTGGTGGTTAGTGC
The DNA here is from genome assembly GCF_018294505.1 of Triticum aestivum. Lineage (NCBI taxonomy): Eukaryota > Viridiplantae > Streptophyta > Magnoliopsida > Poales > Poaceae > Triticum > Triticum aestivum. Next base: position 505,586,026 of record NC_057814.1, read on the forward strand.
GTAAAGGCCAGAGGCTAACTCAGAACAAATACCCAAACCTTTAGTGTATTAGAAGCTCGTGGAGACGAGCAGAACTCATGATCGATGTGACCCCGTCGCCCCGTCTCGTGGACATACGGCAAGTGCCCAGAATGCCCGGCCGTGCCACGTAATTATCTCGCGGGTGCTCTCCGGGCCCGCCCGACTTTCACGCCAACTCACGGGTACCCCTCAGGACCGACCCGACTTTAACAATGGTCTGAATTAAAGCCAGTGTAACTGTGTGTCCAAAACATCAAGGGGGAATCCGAGGAATCACCCTCGGTGGAATCCACTTGATGTAATCGTCAAGGTGAACGTATGAAGAATCACGCTCGAGGTTCACACTTGAGGGGTTGCACGATAGAGTCGTATTGGGAGTGGTGAAGGAGGAATCACCCTCCATGGCCACGACCGAATAGCTACACTACAGAGTTATCATCAGGAGTGCATTACGAGGTATCACTCTCGGCACTCGATGGTACCTCTGCAGAGTCGAGCAACAAAGGGGGTGAGGTGATGTGTCGGTCTCTGGTCGTCGATCACGTTGATCGAATCGATGATGAAGTGTAGCGACCAAACCTCAAACAGTCTAGTCTCTCTGCATCAGTGTCATTCCTGGATCGGTAATGCTGACACGCATAGTACTTTGAAGAATTTATAACAGAGTAGCAGTCACACACTTATTACATCAAATAGTTCAAGAGAACTCAATACAATAAATATGGCTTAAGGCCATCTAAAATACGATAACAGCGGAAGGCTTGGAAGATAAAGTGAGTCCATCAACTCCAACGGCATCACTGAGTATAAGACCACGACCTAAGGCTCCTTACTCGTCGTCTGAAAAGTCTGCAACATGATACCTTGCTGCCCAAAAACGGGCCAGCACATGGAATATGCTGGCAAAGTAACACATAGAGAGTAATGAACAGAATAATGCTATCACTACATGCATATTTGGCTGGTGAAAAGCTCTATGGTTACAGTTTTGCGAAAAGCCAATTTTTCCCTACCACAAAGGAATAAATTTTATTTAACTATCATTGTGGTTGTTAAACATTGAGAAGGTACCTCCAACTCAATCCCAATTAAGAACGTGATTAACCCAATCAAATTAAATTAAGTAACATGATGATGAGATTCACATGATAATCCAAGAACTAGATACTCAAGATGTCCATAACCGGGGACACGGCTAATCATGATTAGTTTGTACACTCTGCAGAGGTTTGTGCACTTTTCCCCACAAGACTCGATCGCCTCCGCTTGATTTCTCGCACTACATGGTGTTTGAGAAACGGATGACCGAGACACAGTCTTTCAGAAACACTACTCTTTACTCCGGGTGGACAGTTACACCTACTTTCCCCTACATCTGCTAGCCCACCTCTTCAAGAGGTCATGTAACCTACTCAACTATGCTAGAGCCCATAATAGCTTGTGGTTCCACACGAAAGTTTCTAGCATGAATAATCTCATGATCCCTTTGAGTCTGGGTGGCGGTCCATAGGATGATCACACGGGTACTCCGGGATATCCAACAATACAGACAACACTGGTTTCTCCAGGTGCCTCAATCCACCCAGATGTAAATTAAAGTAGCCACCTTAAGTTGAACCATAAATTAATAATCTCACATCTGTCATGAAGAATTCACTCAAATTCAATCCACGTCTACGAGCATAGCATAGCGATATAAGCAAACGTAGAAGTAACTCCCAAAGGTTTGATAGTAAACAGGACAATAGGTACTACCTCATCTACTTCCCAAAACCCACATATAAATCAGATCCTAATCATGCAACTGTTTGAGGATTGATCTAATGCAATAAAACTGGGTGATGAAAAGTATGGTCAAAGTGTTACTTGCCTTGCTGATGATCCATGAAACCTAGAGACTCGTAGTAGCACGCTTCGCACTCCGGGTACTCTATCGCAAACAAACAATACATACATAAGCAATCAAGCAAGGGTGCACGAAATAAAACTCAAAATAAGAGATCTAACCAGAAAGTTCAACTTAAGAACTCCGGTTTGCAAAAAGAATCAATTCAAACGAAGCAACGAAGGTCAAACGGCAAAAGAAACAAGCTTTGTTTACTAAACTGGATCTAAGTCAAATTTTACAGTAGCAAAACTTGTTTGAGTTGGCTAAACGGAAAGAGAATTTCGAGACGAAACTCTAGGCGCTTGAATCGCCTGATTCCAATAAACGAGCGAAAAGTTATACTAAAACGAAAAACAGATCGGAAATCGCGATCAGGAATAATCGCGGAAAATCCGAGAAAATGAAAAACTGACGAACAGGCTAACGATCGAACGTTCCCTGTCTGTAAAAAAATGAAAACCGTTCGTTAAAATGAACGAACGAACGGGCATTCGCTATTTAACTAAACCGGAAAAAAAAACTGATCTAATATAAAAAAAGCATCTCGGTTTCGAAATAAAACCGAACGGTTTTTCGAGAAAAACCGGCGGCTACCTCGGTTCGCGTGACGGCGGCGGCGGCGAGCGGCTCCGGCAGGTGGCGGCGGGGCTCCGGTGGATGGCGGGTCGGGCAGCGGGGCGACGCGGGCGGCGCGGGGCGGCGGCGACTTGGGCTGAGGCGGGGCTCGGGCCACGGCTTTAAAGGCCGGCCGGGCTGAGGTTTCTGGGTCGGACACGGCCCGTAAGGCGGTTGACTTTTTAAAAAAAAATCGGACGTGCAGAAAAAGTAAGAAAAGAAATACTAAACGGACTCCAAAAATCCCGAAATAAATTTTCCCCGTCCTCTAAAAATAAGTCGGATAAGATGAACATTTATTTGGGCCTAAAATGCAAATTTGAAAAACGCGTATTTTTCCTAATTCGAATAAAATCAAATATTTGTTTTTAATATTTTCCTCCAATATTTCATTATTTGTGGAGAAGTCATTTTATCCCATCGCATATATTTTGATATGAAATATTTTCGGAGAGAAAAATAATTTAAACAAATGATCCTATTTTCAAAATTTGAGAAACCCAAATATGAAAATAACGAAATCCCCAACTCTCTCCGTGGGTCCTTGAGTTGCGTGAAATTTCTAGGATCGCAAATCAAAATGCAATAAAATATGATATGCATGATGATCTAACGTATAACATTCCACATTGAAAATTTGGGATGTTACAAACCTACCCCCCTTAAGATGAATCTCGCCCTCGAGATTCGGGTTGGCTAGAAAATAGGTGAGAGTGGTCCTTCTGTAGATCTTCCTCTCGCTCCCAAGTGGCTTCATCCTCGGTATGGTGACTCCACTGAACTTTGCAAAACTTGATAACCTTGCTGCAGGTGACTCGGCTGGCATACTCAAGAATCTTAACTGGTTTCTCCTCATAGGTCAAGTCACTATCCAGCTGAATCGCTTCCAATGGCACTGTGTCTCTCAGTGGTATCTCAGCCATCTCTGTGTGGCACTTCTTCAGCTGGGAAACATGGAACACATCGTGAACTCCCGACAATCCTTCGGGCAATTCCAACCTGTAAGCAACTTCCCCCATACGCTCCAAAACTTTGTATGGTCCTACAAAACGTGGCGCTAACTTTCCCTTAACTCCAAAGCGCTTTACTCCTCGAAGTGGTGATACTCGAAGATAAACTCTGTCTCCGACTTCGTAAACTGTCTCCTTGCGTTTAGAATCCGCATAACTCTTCTGCCTGGACTGGGCTACCTTGAGCCTATCACGAATCAGCTTCACTTTCTGTTCAGACTCTTTAATCAAATCTGGTCCAAACAACTGGCGGTCTCCAACTTCGTCCCACAAAAACGGTGTCCTACACCTCCTTCCGTACAGAGCTTCGAAAGGGGCCATCTTCAAAATGGATTGTAACTGTTGTTGTAAGAGAACTCTGCATATGGCAAATTGTCGTCCCAACTAGATCCATAATCTAGCGCATAAGCTCTCAGCATGTCCTCCAAAATCTGATTGACTCTCTCGGTCTGTCCGTCTGTCTGTGGATGAAAAGTTGTACTGAACTCTAGCCTGGTACCCAAAGTCTCGTGCAACTGATTCCAAAACTTTGAAGTAAACTGGGTTCCTCTATCTGATACAATGGTCCTCGGAACTCCATGCAGACATACGATCCTGGTCATGTATATCTTTGCCAACTTAGCACTTGTATAAGTGGTCTTTACTGGGATGAAATGAGCTACCTTCGTCAAACGATCGACTACAACCCATATCGTGTCATAGCCTGAACGAGTCCTGGGCAATCCTGTGATAAAATCCATGCCTAGCTTATCCCACTTCCATTCGGGTATCGGCAACTTGAGGGAGTCAAGATCGTCATCATCTAGCTCAAGTGGACCATATGCAAGGCAAAGGTTTGCTCTTGATAGGTTTTCTATTTTACCGGTCTCATGATGGTAGTTGGGAGACCGGGTTATAGGATCGATTGCCGTACTATCAAGGGGGGCTCTCGATGAGTAGCTTGATCGTATCGTTCATAGAGAGCTCAAACCATTGCATCCTTGCATCATCTTTATTGGTTCTTGTTTGGTTCTTCTCTTTGTGAGTTTTGGAGCTTATGGTCATCTTGATGACAAGCTCGAGTTCATCGAAAACGGAGTTCACTCGCATCTTCTATGATGTTTTCGATGTTGGAGGTTATGCCGGTTCTTCTCGGTTGGAGGTTTTACTTCTCGGTCGCTGTTTTGATGCTACTCGTCTTTCTCAATCCAACAAGCTTGAGTTTGCTCAATTCGGAGCTCATATGAAGAAGTTATGGCAGCTCTGGTTTTCTCCCTGCGGTAGTACCGCGGCCAGAGCGGCAGTACCGCTTATTGCCCCAAGCGGTAGTACCGCTGTCCAAAGCGGTAGTACCGCCTATGGCCATAAGCGGTAGTACGGCTACGGTTCCGCGCTGGTACCACCTCGATTTTGGGTCTTGCATTTTTCGTGTCGAGTTTTGCAGTAGTTGCACGGCAGTAAGGCACGGCAGTTCCGCCTGTAAGCGGTAGTACCGCTCCGGTCGGGCGGTAGTACCGCTACTGCATTTTTGGTCCCGTGTTCTGCTCCTCCAGCGGTAGTATCGCTGGGGTGCGCGGTAGTACCGCTTATATGCGGTACTACCGCCCCAAGGTTCATGTTTGGTTGCTCCTTTTCCCTGCTTCTTCCGCCAGAGCGGTAGTACCGCTCGTGGAGCGGTAGTACCGCTCGTGTGCGGGCTGAGCACATAACGGTTGGATTTTTCCCCTTCTATAAAAGGGGGTCTTCTTCCCCAATGAACCTTATCTCTTGAGCTCGTGTTCTTCCCCCATTGTTGACCTTCTTCGAGCTTGCTAACTCTCAATCCCTCCATGGATTCTTGCTAGTTTTTGAGGGAAAAGAGAGAGGAGATCTAGATCCACATTTCCACCAATCACTTTCTCCTCTTTCTGAGGGGAACCCCTTGGATCTAGATCTTGGAGTTCTTGGTGTTCTCCTTCTTGTTCTTCCTCTCATTTTCCTCCCTAGCATTAGTTGCTTCGGTGGGATTTGAGAGAGAAGGATTTGGGCACTCCGTGTGCCCTTGCCATTGCATTTGGTGCATCGGTTTGAGTTCTCCACGGTGATACGTGGAAGTTACAAGTTGAGAAGCTTATTACTCTTGGGTGCTTGGTGCCCTTGAGCTTGTTCCTCTTGGGTGCTTGGGCGCCCTAGACGGTTGGTGGTGTTCGGAGCTCAATCATTGTGGTGTAAAGCTCCGGGCAAGCGTCGGGGTCTCCAATTAGGTTGTGGAGATCGCCCCGAGCAATTTGAAGGGTTCCGGTGACCGCCCCCAAGGGTTGCCAAAGTGTACGGGTTCGGTGACCGCCCCCAAGGGTTGCCATTTGTACAGGTTCGGTGACCGCCCTCAAGGGTCCCTTAGTGGAATCACGGCATCTTGCATTGTGCGAGGGCGTGAGGAGATTACGGTGGCCCTAGTGGCTTCTTGGGGAGCATTGTGCCTCCACACTGCTCCAAACGGAGATTAGCATCCGCAAGGGTGTGAACTTCGGGATACATCGTCGTCTCCGCGTGCCTCGGTTATCTCTTAACCGAACCCTTTACTTATGCACTTTACTTTGTGATAGCCATATTGTTTCTTGCCATATATCTTGCTATCACTTAGTTGTTTATCTTGCTTAGCATAAGTTGTTGGTGCACATAGGTGAGCCTAGTTGTTGTAGGTTTTGTGCTTGTCAAATTAACCGCTAGGTTTATTCCGCATTTGTTCAAGCCTAAACCGTAATTATTTTAAAGCGCCTATTCACCCCCCCTCTGGGCCCATCGCCCTATGCACACCTGCACGTTGCGTACGCGGCCGGAAGCAGACCTAGCCTAGTGGCGTTCCAGTCCAATCCGGCGCGCGCCACTCAGTCGCTGACGTCACGAAGGCTTCGGCTGATACCACGACGCCGGGATACCCATAACTACTCCCGCGTAGATGGTTAGTGCGTATAGACCAAATGGCCAGACTCAGATCAAATACCAAGAACTCGTTAAGCGTGTTATGTCGAAGTAACCGCGGACGCCGTCCAGGGCCAGGCCCACCTCTCACCTAGGCGGTCTCAACCTGCCCTGTCGCTCCGCCATAAAGTAAAAGTCGGGGGCCGTTAGGAACCCAGGCCCACCTCTACCGGGGTGGAGCCACCTGTCCTTTCAGCCCCCTCATTAGAATCACTTGCGGGTACTCCTCGAGCCGACCCGACTTTAGTCACCACATGTGTCATGTATAATGTATATAGAATATACCCGTGATCACCTCCCAAAGTGATCACGGCCCAGTAGTATAGCATGGCAGACGGACAAGAGTGTAGGGCCACTGATGGAACACTAGCATCCTATACTAAGCAGTAGGATAGCAGGTAAGGATAACAACTGTAGCAACAATGACAGGCTATGCATCAGAATAGGATTAACCGAAAGCAGTAACATGCTACACTACTCTAATGCAAGCAGTATAGAGAAGAATAGGCGATATCTGGTGATCAAGGGGGGGGCTTGCCTGGTTGCTCAGACAAGAAGGAGGGGTCGTCAGTGATGTAGTCGACCACAGGGGCATCAGCATCGTCACGGGGTCTACCGAAGAGAAGAGGGGGGAGAAACAGTAAATACAAAGCAAGCAAGTGCATAACAGGACAACAGGCAGAGCTAGACGTGTTCTAACGCGGTATGAGGTGATACCGGTGAAGGGGGGAAACATCCGGGAAAGTATCCCCGGTGTTTCACGTTTTCGGACAGATGAACCAAAGGTGAAATGTTGCAGGTTCACTATGCTAGGGTCGTGTGGCGAACGAACGGACTGCGTATTCGGATTCGTCTCGTCGTTCTGAGCAACTTTCATGTAGAAAACATTTTCATCTGAGCTACGGTTTATTTTCTATGAATTTCTAAAGGTTTAAACATTTTCTGGAATTATTAAATTAACAGAAAAGGAATATGACGTCATCATGACGCCATGCTGACATCAGCAAGTCAACAGCGGCTGTACAGGTCAAACCTGACATGTGGGTCCAGTGGGACCCACATGTCAGCCTCTGTTAGTATTAAATAGAAATAAACTTAAACTAATTTACTAATTAAGCTACCGGGCCCACCTGTCATAGGCTTATTAGGGTTTTTAGTTTATTTTTTATTTACAGAAATCATTTAGTTAACTAGAAGGGCCGGTGGGGCCCGCGTGTCAGTGACACCGGATGGCCACGTCAGCGCGTTGACTGGTCAACCCAGCCAACGGGGCCAGTGGGGGCCACTGGCAGTGAGCCAGGGGTGGTCCCCACGCATTGCCACGTCGGCGGCCGGCGTTTAAACGCCGACGCACGCTCCGGCGACCACCCGAGACGGCGGCGTTGCGCGGAAACGGCGCACAGGGGGCCATTTGGCCCGCGGTTTCTTTCTACGGGACGGGCGCGACACGTCCGTTGGTGGCCGCGAAAAGCACGGGGATGGCCGGAAACGGCCGCTACCTCGACGGCGGCGGGTGGTGCATTCGGGTGAAGCTCGGGGTCGGCGCTACGGGGCTCGACGGAGTGCGTGGATGGGTGCATCTGGCCCGCACAGACGTGCTGAGCACGAAGCCGGGCTCAGCTGAGCTCGACGGCGAGCATGGCCGCGACGGTGAAGCGCCTGGCGGCGACCGGAGCTCGGCAACGACGGCAGCTATCTACGGAGCGCTAGGGGGCCAACGAGGAGCAGCAGGGGGAGGAGAAGCTCACCGTGCGGCACTCACGTAGGCCCTCGACGGATTAGTAGCTGCAGATCGGCGCCGGGGAAGAAAGGGATCGCCGGCGACCGAAGTTGAAGACGAGCTCGGTGTGCTCGTTGCAGGGGCTCCCAGGTCCAACTGGTGGTGGCAAGCGGTGTAGGGGACGGTGGCGGAGCGAACAGGCATGTTGGAAGGACGCGTGGAGGACGGTGGCCGCGAGGGCGACGGCGGCCATGGCGGCCGTGGCGTTCGGATGCGATGGGGAGGGGATCTGGGGTGCGAGGGAGAGAGCGAAGCGGGCGAGGGGAAAGGACTGGCGCGAGTGGGGTGGCAGAGCAAGTGGAAGGGGAGCCCGAGGCGTCGCCCTTATCCTCTCCCGGCGAGGCCTGCGAGGTGGTCGGGTGTCGCCGAGGTGCCCGGTCGGTCGAACAGTGGGAGGTGGGAGACGAAAGGGGAGGGGTAGTGGGCCACATGGCCTGTTGGGCTTAGCCCGGAGGGTTAGGCCGAGGGGTGGGGGGTCAGGGGCCTTTTCTCTCTCTCCCTTTTTCCTTTCTTTTGCTCTTTTCTTTTCACAGAAAAATGCTATGCAATATTTGTGCTGCCAAAAGGAGTTCTGAAAAATGTGGGACTAGGCCAAATAAATACATTACAATATTTGGCACCTGCCACAAAAAGTTTGGGAGGAGTTTGAAATGATTTGGATTTTTCACAATTGGAAAAACATTTAAAAATGCTGATTTGGAACTGCTTTCATTCCCAGGGGAAATTAGCTACCTCAAATGATGTTGAATCACTCATGACATTTAGTCAGTGAGTATTTTCAACCCAACGAACATTTTTGTTTTACTGTTTGGAGGAATAATTTATTTGACTTTATTTTAAAATTGAATTTGAATTGGTTTTGAATCAACGTGAGATTAGCAACAGTAAGAGTGATGACATGGCGCCATTAACGGAGATTACTGTAGCACGACACTGGGGGTGTTACAAATAGTCCTCGACGAGAAGCGTCGCAATATACTTCATAATCCTTGCGTTGATCTGGCAGAATCAACACTGGCGCTGTAACCAAACGTTTCTTCAATTCCTGGAAACTAGCCTCACATTCCTCAGTCCAAATGAATTTGGTGTCCTTCTTCAACAACTCCGTCATAGGCTTTGCAATCTTCGAGAAATTCTCGATGAATCTCCGGTAATATCCTGCGAGTCCAAGAAAACTCCGGATTTCTCCAACTGTCGTGGGTGCTCCCCAATTTGTCACAGTGTTAACCTTGGTGGGATCTACTGCTATTCCTTCTCCGGATATGACATGTCCAAGGAATCCAACTTCCTTTAACCAAAACTCGCACTTGCTGAACTTGGCATATAACTGATGTTCTCTGAGCTTTCCAAGTACCAAACGCAAATGCTCCTTATGCTCTTCTTCATTCTTCGAATAGACCAGAATATCATCAATGAACACTACGACGAACTTATCCAAAAACTCCATAAACACTTTGTTCATCATGTTCATGAAATAGGCAGGTGCGTTAGTCAGGCCAAATGACATAACGGTGTACTCATATAGCCCATACCTTGTGGTAAAAGCTGTCTTGGGTATATCCTGCTCTCGAATCTTCAACTGGTGGTATCCTGATCGCAAATCAATCTTGGAAAATACTTTAGCTCCTTGTAGTCGGTCAAACAGATCATTGATCATCGGCAGTGGGTACTTGTTCTTGATTGTTACTTCATTCAATCCACGATAATCAACAACCATCCTCAACGATACATCTTTCTTCTCCACTAGAAGTACGGGTGATCCCCAAGGTGACGAACTTGGGCGAATATATCCTTTATCCAGTAACTCCTTAATCTGCTTCTTAATTTCTTCCAAATCCTTAGCGGGCATCCTGTACGGTCTCTTAGATATTGGCCCAGTGCCTGGCAAAAGCTCAATCAAAAACTCGATGTCTCTATCCGGTGGCATGCCTGGCAACTCCTCTGGAAATACGTCAGGGAATTCCTTCACCACTGGTACTTCCTCATGTACAACTCCTGATAAGGAATTCACTTGAGTCCTCTTCGGCACATGTCGGGATACATACTTAATCCTTCTTCCTTTTGGGGTAGTAAGCAAAATCGTCTTACTGGCGCAATCGATGTTTCCTCCATACATCGATAGCCAATCCATTCCCAAAATCACATCCAAACCTTGTGACAACAAAACTATTAGGTCTGAGGGGAAAACATGCCTACCTATGGCCAATGGCAACTGAAAACATCCTTGGCTTGCCATATACTCTGCTCCTGGCGAGGTTACTAACATAGGTGTTCTAAGAACTTTGGTGGGCAACTTAAACTTATCCACAAATCCTCTTGATATGTATGAATGTGATGCACCAGTATCAAAAAGAACGATTGCAGTAAATGACTTAACCAAGAACTTACCTATTACTGCATCAGGCTGTGCTTCAACCTCCTCCACATTAACGTGGTTCACCTGTCCCCTGTTGAAAGGGTTCGGCTTCTTCCCCGAGCTTCCATTGCCATTTCCATTCTTTGCTTCTGGACAATTAGTGGCATAATGTCCAGTCTTCTGGCACTTGAAACAGGTAACGTGGCTTAGATCCCTCTTGGCTGGGGTTGATGGGTTGGTACGGTTCTGTCCGTTGCTTCCTCCATTCCCATTGCCATTCTTGGGGCCACTATGATTGTGCGAACTTCCTCCATTGTGATTGTGACCTCCATGGTTATGCTGAAGGTGTCCTCCCGAGTTCGGGGTAAAACGAGGCTTCTGGTGAGCTCCTGTACTGTACTTTCCTTGTCCATACTTCCTCTTACGACTCTCAATCTGCTGCTGCTTCCCTTCAATCATGAGAGCTCTATCTACCAACTCCTGGTAGTTGTTAAAAGTTGCCACCATCAACTGCATGCTCAGCTCATCATTCAGTCCTTCCAGAAACTTCTCCTGCTTAGCTGCATCCGTAGCAACGTCATCTGGGGCATAACGTGCTAACTTACTAAAATCCTCCACGTACTGGCCAACGGTACGTCCTCCTTGGCGTAAGTTGCGAAACTCACGCTTCTTCATGGCCATAGCTCCTGCTGAAACATGGGCAGTACGGAAAGCTTGTTGAAACTGGTCCCATGTGACAGTGTCAATGGGGTGAGTGGCTGTGTAATTCTCCCACCATGATGATGCGGGTCCATCAAGCTGATGTGCGGCAAAACGCACTCTCTCCGCATCTGTGCATCCTGCAGTGGTCAGCTCCCTTCCAACCTTGCGGAGCCAATCATCTGCCACAATCGGCTCGGTGCTACTGGAAAACACCGGCGGATTCAGCCTAAGAAATCAGGCTAAGTGATCAACAGGTGGTGGTGGTGGTGGGTTGTTGTTGTTGTTGTTGCCTTGGTTTTGAACTAGCACTTGCATCAGGGCATTCTGCTGCTGAATCAACTGAGTGATCTCCGGCGGGAAAACAAATCCGGTGTCGCGTCTCGGAGGCATCTGAATAGAATAGAATGAGGTCTAGAGGGAAAACACTACCCATATGCACATGAGACAAACACAATCATATCACTCCAATCAATTCAAACAAGGCATACAATCAATCTAACTATCGTTGCAAAGTGCTTGGACTATAATATATACATGGTGGAATACTACTACTAATTTGGTGGTCTACTAGAAAAATTGCTCAGTCGAAGACTCCATGATATATGCTCCGGCTTCATCCTCCAAATCATCCTCACTAGGGTCCGAGTCGGTGTCGTCAATGATGATGTAATTCTCCGGGCAAGTAGAATCGTCATCATCTCCTCCTGGTGCTGGGTCTCCCATGAAAACTCCTAGCTTCTTTGTCAGGTCGTCATTCTCCTCCACTAGTGCGACGATTTCCTCCATATAATCCTCGCGTGTAGCCTTGAGTTCTTCCTCCAGTTCCATGATCCTAGTCTTTGCCTTCTTCAGTTCTATCATGTCTGCGCACATCTGGTTTTCCTGGCGACGAATGTGCTGGTTTAACTCCTGGATGAAAGCTGCAATAGATCTATCCTTCCTGGTACTGATCATCTCCCATTGCTCGTCTCGGCGCCCACAAATCTGATAGATAGTATCATTGAGACCATTGTGGTACACTTCTCCAATGCGTCCCATGGTGATGTGGGTTGCCATGCTCTTTCCTAGACTCCAGATTGGTGCATCAAAGGAAAACTCTGTGGGCTCAGTGATTGGCGTGAACGTCCTTCCTAGAACTTGAACTTGGATCATCCAGCGCTCCTCTTCTGGTACTGTGGCGTTGTAGGTTCCGGTGAAGCTTGGTATTCCGATGTTCAGGTACTTAGTAACTTCCTTCAAGTGTCGTCCAAAAGGTGTATCCTCATCTGGTTGCGCGAACTTGTTCCTTGCATCCGCCATCCTAAAAGAGTGGAAGAAAGGAGAGGAGTCAGAAATGAGAAAAGAGTAGTGATCTAGGGCTTTAGCTAGTGGTCGTGTCCTACAGTCAGCGTGTGCTCTGATACCATCTCTGTAGCGACCAGACCTCAAACAGTCTAGTCTCTGTGCATCAGTGTCATCCCTGGATCGGTAATGCTGACACGCATAGTACTTTGAAGAATTTATAACAGAGTAGCAATCACACACTTATTACATCAAATAGTTCAAGAGAACTCAATACAATAAATATGGCTTAAGGCCATCTAAAATACGATAACAGCGGAAGGCTTGGAAGATAAAGTGAGTCCATCAACTCCAACGGCATCACTGAGTATAAGACCACGACCTAAGGCTCCTTACTCGTCGTCTGAAAAGTCTGCAACATGATACCTTGCTGCCCAAAAACGGGCCAGCACATGGAATATGCTGGCAAAGTAACACATAGAGAGTAATGAACAGAATAATGCTATCACTACATGCATATTTGGCTGGTGAAAAGCTCTATGGTTACAGTTTTGCGAAAAGCCAATTTTTCCCTACCACAAAGGAATAAATTTTATTTAACTATCATTGTGGTTGTTAAACATTGAGAAGGTACCTCCAACTCAATCCCAATTAAGAACGTGATTAACCCAATCAAATTAAATTAAGTAACATGATGATGAGATTCACATGATAATCCAAGAACTAGATACTCAAGATGTCCATAACTGGGGACACGGCTAATCATGATTAGTTTGTACACTCTGCAGAGGTTTGTGCACTTTTCCCCACAAGACTCGATCGCCTCCGCTTGATTTCTCGCACTACATGGTGTTTGAGAAACGGATGACCGAGACACAGTCTTTCAGAAACACTACTCTTTACTCCGGGTGGACAGTTACACCTACTTTCCCCTACATCTGCTAGCCCACCTCTTCAAGAGGTCATGTAACCTACTCAACTATGCTAGAGCCCATAATAGCTTGTGGTTCCACACGAAAGTTTCTAGCATGAATAATCTCATGATCCCTTTGAGTCTGGGTGGCGGTCCATAGGATGATCACACGGGTACTCCGGGATATCCAACAATACACACAACACTGGTTTCTCCAGGTGCCTCAATCCACCCAGATGTAAATTAAAGTAGCCACCTTAAGTTGAACCATAAATTAATAATCTCACATCTGTCATGAAGAATTCACTCAAATCCAATCCACGTCTACGAGCATAGCATAGCGATATAAGCAAACGTAGAAGTAACTCCCAAAGGTTTGATAGTAAACAGGACAATAGGTACTACCTCATCTACTTCCCAAAACCCACATATAAATCAGATCCTAATCATGCAACTGTTTGAGGATTGATCTAATGCAATAAAACTGGGTGATGAAAAGTATGATCAAAGTGTTACTTGCCTTGTTGATGATCCATGAAACCTAGAGACTCGTAGTAGCACGCTTCGCACTCCGGGTACTCTATCGCAAACAAACAATACATACATAAGCAATCAAGCAAGGGTGCACGAAATAAAACTCAAAATAAGAGATCTAACCAGAAAGTTCAACTTAAGAACTCCGGTTTGCAAAAAGAATCAATTCAAACGAAGCAACGAAGGTCAAACGACAAAAGAAACAAGCTTCGTTTACTAATCTGGATCTAAGTCAAATTTTACAGTAGCAAAAACTTGTTTGAGTTGGCTAAACGGAAAGAGAATTTCGAGACGAAACTCTAGGCGCTTGAATCGCCTGATTCCAATAAACGAGCGAAAAGTTATACTAAAACGAAAAACAGATCGGAAATCGCGATCAGGAATAATCGCGGAAAATCCGAGAAAATGAAAAACTGACGAACAGGCTAACGACCGAACGTTCCCTGTCTGTAAAAAAACGAAAACCGTTCGTTAAAATGAACGAACGAACAGGCTTTCGCTATTTAACTAAACCAGAAAAAAATAAACCGATCTAATATAAAAAAAAGCATCTCGGTTTCGAAATAAAACCGAACGGTTTTTCGAGAAAAACCGGCGGCTACCTCGGTTCGCGTGACGGCGGCGGCGGCGAGCGGCTCCGGCGGGTGGCGGCGTCGGGCGAGAGGCGGCGGCGGACGGCGGCGGGGCTTCGGCGGGTGGCGGGTCGGGCGGCGGGGCGACGCGGGCGGCGGGCGGCGCGGGCGGCCGCTAGGGTTTCGGGGCGGCGACGACTTGGGCTGAGGCGGGGCTCGGGCCGCGGCTTTAAAAGCCGGCCGGGCTGAGGTGTCCGGGTCGGACACGGCCCGTACGGCGGTTGACTTTTTTTTAAAAAAAACGGACGTGCAGAAAAAGTAAGAAAAGAAATACTAAACGGACTCCAAAAATCCCGAAATAAATTTTCCCCATCCTCTAAAAATAAGTCGGACAAGATGAACATTTATTTGGGCCTAAAATGCAATTTTGAAAAATGCGTATTTTTTCTAATTCGAATAAAATCAAATAAAATCAAATATTTGTTTTTAATATTTTTCCTCCAATATTTCATTATTTGTGGAGAAGTCATTTTATCCCCTCTCATATATTTTCATATGAAATATTTTTGGAGAGAAAAATAATTAAAACAAATGATCCTATTTTCAAAATTTGAGAAAACCCAAATATGAAAATAACGAAATCCTCAACTCTCTCCGTGGGCCCTTGAGTTGCGTGAAATTTCTAGGATCGCAAATCAAAATGCAATAAAATATGATGTGCATGATGATCTAATGTATAACATTCAAATTAAAAATTTGGGATGTTACATGAAGCAAGGGCAACAAGGACAAGGTGGGGTCACTGATGGATCAGTAACCAACCTATACTAAACAGTTTAGGATAAGGAGGTAGAACAATGAGCAGGTTACAAAAGCAGGCTATGCATCAGAATAGGAGCAATCATTAACAATAGCAAAATCTAATGCAAGCATGAGAGAGAATGAACTAGGCGATATCGGAATGATCAAGGGGGTTGGCTTGCCTAGAAGCTCTGTCGAAAGGGAAGGAGGGTCGTCGGTGACGTAGTCGATCACAGCGGCATCAGCAGCGGTCTCGGGGTCTACCAGAGAAGAAGAGGGGGAAGAAACAGTAAATATATAGCACACAGATGCATGACATGACTACAGGCAGATCTAGAGGTGTCCTGACGTAGTGCTACATGATGCCGGCAAAGGGGGATAACATCCGGGAATGTTTTTCCGAAGTTTGGCATTTTCAGATATACGAAACGGAGGGGGATGGTTCCATGTTCGCTATACTAGGGACGTGTGGCGGACGAACAAACCGCATATTCAGATTCGTCTCATCGTTCTAAGCAACTTTCATGTATAAAACTTTTTCATCCGAGGTGCGGATTATTTTCTATGAATTTCTAAAGTTTTTTTTTTAAATTATTATTAATTTGAAATTAATGCTTAAAACGCTATGGTTACCCAGCCCTGTGTAGATAGATTGTAGACAGAGGCTGACAGTGGGCCAGGGGGTCATAGTTGAACAGGGGTGGGGCCTCCTGTCATAGGCTCATTACTTAATCATCTAGTTAATTAGGTAATTAAGTTAAACTAGTAAGCTTGCACGTGCAATGCACGTCTCAGCTGACACATATAATCATATATATGATAACCTTACCTCTCCCCCACCCAAAAAAGAGATATAGGATAACCTTCTTGAAATTTTGAATTTCACACAAGTGTATAGTACTTAATTCTTGTCTCATACATAATTCAAAACATCATTCTTCATGAATCAATATTTTATGTACAGATCAAGAAACCGAGTTATTCCATGTATAAGCTTTCTCATCTAAGGAATTAACCATATTAAAAGATCTTAAGATTTGCTCCACTACTCTAACTTTATGTACCTGAACATTCCAAATGGAAATCAACCATTGTGCAAATACAAAACGTAAGAGCGTAAAAGAAATTACCATGTTTCAAGTTGCGTCTCTTCACCCCCTCGCGTCGCCTCCCCTGGGCAACGCCAGGGGACCCCAACCCTATCACCGCCAGGTCCATCCCATATCCCCTCCTGCCGCCGGCCTAGTCCGCGGTGGCGGCAGCTCGACGCCAAAGGGAATACATATTTATGTACATACATGGTAGTCCATAACCATGTTGATATCACGTCCATCACCCAATTCTTTTTATGTTGAAGCAAGGTTACTTGCAAATTGCAATGCAACACGTAGTTGAGCGTGAACAGTTGGATGAACTGGCATGACCTGACTCAAAGCAGAAAGCGGTAAAAAAGAATCAGAGGTTCATATGAAAGTCCTAAGACAACAATAGCATCCCAAAGATGAAAAAAGCGATCCGCATATTGTAGATATGAATATTTGAGAGCAGTGCTGCTGTTAGTCTACCATTCAAGGGCATGATCATAACCAATGTACTGTTAATAGGCTTGTAAATCATTTTTATTGATTTTTTTGTATTAGTCAAGAGTTCGAGACATGCATTGCGCAAGAAGACAAGACGACATGGTGTATATATAAGTATGCTTCAAATATTATCCAACATCATGTCTTTGTAACAATTCATGTCTGCAGTTAGAAGTTTCGCAAGTTGCCAATGCAAGTGTGGGCAGTAATCTGTTTCCACATTATCCAACATCATGTCTTTGTAACAATTCCATAAAACGATGGCACCAACCCGAATACAATATGTTTTCACATTAAATATTTCAGAATCGAGTGCAGTGCTGCACTCAGCATAGCCATGAAAAAATAATGAGTGAACTACGGAGAAAATACCCCCACTGGGCTTCGTGTTTAAAATGATGACAAAAATTTAGAAAATAATATTTAGATGATGACTACTTCAATAATATTTAAAAGATGACAACAGGGAGGCATGTATCTTCACAACTTCACCACCCAGAATTTTTTTACAAACTACTCCCTCCATTTCTAAATTTAAGTCTTTTTAGAGATTTCAATGAGGTCTGCATACGGATGTATATAGACACACTTTAGAGTGTAGATTCACTCATTTTGCTCCGTATATAGTCCATACTGGAATATCTAAAAAGACTATTATTTAGGAACGCTTGCTAGTTCCTTATGTGACTTCGTCTATGTAACAAAAAACTGTAGCTGGTCTAATTTTGGGAATCGGAGAAATGATAGTCAACATGGGATTGCAAATCACGATGACGAATTTGATCTGCCTCATCAAACACCAATATATGTTCCCTACGAAAGAAGTAATGATTTTAGATTGTCTACATCACATAATTTGGAATTTAAGATAAATTATAAATCAGGTTGTGTCCAATAATTTGGTCCTATGAGAATTTGAAGTTTGGAGTCTTGTCCAAGTGCTGGACTCACTGAGCAGAAGTGCGAACTAAGATATTCAAATTGTTCCCATTATTTTTCTTGCTAAATTCCGGTGCACTTAACAATAGCACCGCCACTAAAACTATGTTGCTTTCCCCACCTTCTTGATCACATCCCAAGTTTGACCAGCAAAATCATTAGTGGGAAAGAGAATAATGCACAACCCACACCATCCTCAGACTCCATTTGTCCCATTACAGCTACCAAAACTGAATGTGGTAAGATACACTATCAGGGAACTGGAACTTTAATCATTGTTACCGTCGACATTTCTTTGCAGCGGCACTTGACATAACCATATGATGTGCTAGACAGTCAAGATGTAACGAATACCAATTCTCATATCACAGTTTGCAGAGCTAAAAATCAAAATGAATGGAATCTGGCTTAACAGAGTGTGATGATTTTTTCAATAGAACCGACTGATCCATCAATGTTAGTGCTTTTTTTCTCTAATACGCCGGAGTGTGCGTATCATTTTATATAGAAGAGGGGGAACATCAATGTTAGTGTTAATCACACCATTACTTCATTTATTTTAGGAATACTGGAAACACATTACCGTACTGATTCCTTTGGACTGGTTGCCTCTGCAGCTTTGTGTGCTCGCTTTCAATGGTTCAACATGAATAGGATTTGAACAAAGGCCAATGTTAAATCTAGCAAAAAACTGAAACAAAATAAGATCATATATGGATGAACAAGGCACGCAGTATAAGATCAGGGAGAGGCTACGCCATGTGTATCACCATCGCGTAGAGGAACAGCGACAGCGGCTTCCCTCACGCGAGGTCGAGGAACAGAGGCGAGGATTCGTCGACATATCGACATTTTCAAATGCCCCGCCGGAGAAATCCATCTTCGCGGCCGAGCCCGCTGTGTCCCACGCCACCACCGCTGCTCCAGGGAGGAGATGGACCCCGCCGCCGCCGCTGACGCAGGCCAAGCGCGTTGCGTCCGAGCTGTCGCCGCTGCTCTACATGTATCAAAATGAAATTTGCACAAGAAATTGGAGTAAAATCTAGCAGGTATTGTTTACTTCAGAAACCACAAGCTTCATCTCGTTAATACGTTTTTCTAGAATTACACTACATCAGGCAGACTCGGCTAGCTACTGATCTGTACGACGGCAAAACTGAACCGAACCCCTAAACACATGGAGAAGATGAACAGAAATAGAAAGGGGATTGCATCACCTTACTGCTGTCGTGTTGTCCACGGTAAGCACTGGTCGACACCAAACCCATCCAATCAGCCAGAAAAGCACCTAATCCAAACCCCAATGGTCTGCATCAACGGCAACACGTGAAGATGCATACAGAAGCATCCACCACTACGGTCCCTACCATGTAATCCCCGCATCCAACCAACCGGCAAATCTATCAAACAACACCAGAACACAGAGGAAGGAAGAATGAAGGAGGGAGCAAATAGATCGTACCAATCCATCGGTAGACAGCCGCATCAACCAAAACAAAACCGAACCCCAACGGGCCGGCCGAACAGCGAGTCCGCAATGGCGCCGGCGCCGTCCATCCCACCGCAACAGCCGCACACAGGGAGTCGTGAGAACCAGGGCAAACCCTAGACCTGAGACAGCCGATGCCGTCGGTGAAGACGCAGGGTGATTTGCCCCGTGCTCGATCTGGATGGCACCTATGGCGCACCACGATGTGGGGGCAAGCGGCAGGAGACACGGGAGGAGAGGACGGCGGGCGGCGACGGCGCGGGAGGACGGGTGGCGGCGGGGCGGCGGGGCGGCGAACCACTTGGGCGGGGAACGGCGCGGGCGCGGGAGGAACGGCGTCCCCGCCCGTGCGCTGGCGTCGGATAGGAGGATGAGGATGGGGCGAGAGGTCGTGCGGGGGGCGTGCGTGCGTGCGTGCGTTGTTGGTAGTTTTTTTCTTTTTCGAACGGCAGCGGGGTCAGCGATCGATGCATTATTTAGTTGCTTATAATGCGTGTTTGCAGCGTTAAACACGGGAGGATTAAGAGCCATTAGATTTTGTAAGTGGATGGGTGTGATTGTCTGGTTCTCCGCCCTCTCGTTTTTTTATAGTGATAGTAGATAGATAGATAGATAGTAGATAGATAGTAGATTAAACCAAATTAATTAAGTTAATTAATTAATATATATTTTTAAACAATTTTTTGTTTTATTTACAGGGGCGGGCCGCACTGGTCGGTGGCCCAGGCCGACCGGGGCGGGTTGTCGGGCGCTGGGCTAACGGGGCTGCGGGCTGGGCAGCCCCGGGCGCTGCCAGCAGGCGAGGTCGGGGGAGGGGCGCCCAGCACCGGCGAGCGGCGGGGACGGACCGACAGGAAGTGACGGCGGCTGGCAACGAGCGCGCGGCAGGTTGCGAGGCTGCAGGCGCGCGCCAGGTGCAGGGTGCGGCGGCCGGGCACGCGGAGCAGCGGCGCGGGGCGGGGCGGTCTGCGACAGTTGAGCGCACAGTTGCGGGCGGCGAGCGAAACGGCTGGCCTGGCGGGAACAGAAGGAAGCGAGGCGCGCGCTGGTAGGGCGCGGCCGAAGCAGAGGAGGGCGGCAAGTGGCGCGAGGACTGGCGGGTGCGGCAGGGCGCTGTCGGGGTGGGCGAGCAGCAGGCCCGTAGCAGTAGAGCAGCTTGCAGCGACGCAGCAGCAGGCCCGCGGGCGTGGGCGCGCGCACGAGGCCCAGCCAGGGGCACGACTAGTGCGCGGGCAGGGGAGCCGAGGGTGCGGGCACAGACCGCAGCAACGGATAGCGGGTGCGGGAGCGGAGTTCGATCGCGGCATCGGCGAGTGTAGGAGCGGCGGCTATGGCGACAGACGAAAAAGGGGGGGAGCGGGGAATCGGTGCGGCTCACCGAGAGGGCGCACGAGGGCCCGATGGTGGGTTTAGGGGCTGCAGTGGGCGTCGGCGTTGAAGAAGACGGTGGCGACTGAAGTGGAGGAAGAAGGCGATCCGGCGAGGCAGAGGGGCTCTGAGGTCGAAGAGGTCCGCGCGGTAGACGTAGTCGACGACGGCGATGTGTACGGACAAGCAGCTGGGCCGCGGGGAGGCCGGAGGGCGCGCGGGCGAGCTCGGCCATGATGACGATGGCGCGGGTGGAACTGGGGAGAGAGGGGGAGAGAGAGAGAGAGCGCGACGAGGGAGAGAGGGGGAGGCGGAGTGGATGAGAACGGGAGGTTTATCGATCGCCCAGAACTCCACTGATGAATAGACGGCGCCGATGGGTGGGTGCGCGATGACTCACGCAATCGCGAGCTTGACAGGTGGTCGTCGTCGCCGGGATAAGCAGACCGGCCGGCCGGCCCCAGCCAGGATCGCATCCACGATCGACATGCTGCATCGAAACGCACAGTGAAAAGTGGCGTCCGATCTTCGATCTTTTTATGGTTGGTCGTTGGGCAAATCATTGTTGGAATTAAACACGAACACGGCCTCCCAATATTGATACGTGTCCAAGTTGATAATGTATGTACGTATCCGAATAGCGCTGGAGTTAGCCTCCGAGTAGGATTGGTCTTGTTAGCTGCTAGTGCTATTTATATATGTGCAACCAGCTTTGTAAACTTGTACCAAGCACAGTGAAAAGTGGCGTCCGATTTTCGATCTTTTTATGGTTGGTCGTTGGGCAAATCATTGTTGGAATTAAACACGAACACAGCCTCCCAATATTGATACGTGTCCAAGTTGATAATGTATGTACGTGTCCGAATAGCGCTGGAGTTAGCCTCCGAGTAGGATTGGTCTTGTTAGCTGCTAGTGTTATTTATATACGTGCAACCAGCTTTGTAAACTTGTATCGATCAGAAGCAATAAAGAATCAGGAACGTCACGTTCCTGTGGCAATACCTTGGCTTTGTGTGCGTGATGGCGTTTGGCTTTCGGCCGGCTGACCGTAGTGTACGCTCACGTATTTCTGGTGTTGCTTGCCGTAGCTATCGATCAAGAGTTCATCGACTAGCAGAAGGCTACCTTTGCACTTTGGTACATCGTGCATCTCGGCGTAAAGTATTTCGTCGGGCTAAGCCAGCTTGGGGCTGGAACCAAAACAGTCAGCGTCGCTTTGCTTCGTCGTCGGTCGTATCACCGTCGCCGGAAAGTACACGGCGTCGGGTCTGGGCCAACAATTGGTATGTAGAGCAAGGTTGATCTTCTAGTAACGGAGGATCATGGCGGACGACGAGAAGAACAAGCAGCTGGCGGAGTACTCCGGTGCGGCTAAAGTTTTGCTGCTCCGGTGAGTTCGTCGTACCCACGATTTGATCGCGAGAACTTCGGGGTGTGGAAGGCCCTCATGGAGTGTGGTCTCCGCGCCAACGAGCTATGGGACGCGGTCGACCCATGAGGCGACGCATTCAAGAAGGAGGGAGCCGAGCACCGGAAGGATCGGCAGGCGGCGTCGGCGATTTACTCGGTGATGCCCATGGATGTCCTCCAGCACCTAATCGCCAAAGCAACGGCGAAGGAGATGTGGGATACGCTGAAGCTCATGTTCGAGGGACACACCCGCGTCAAGCAAGCCAATCTCCAAACTCTCCTAAGGAACTACGAGACTTTGGTCATGGGCGACAATGAGTTCGTGGATGCGTTCGCTTCACGGGTGGCTACTCTCGTCAATCGGATCCGCGCGCTTGGAGAAAACCTCACGGAGACCTTGGTTGTCCGGCGGTTCTTGCGCGCAGCCCCTCCCCGGTACCTGCAAATTATCACGGTGATCGAGCAGTGCGTCGATCTCGAGACTCTCTCCATCGACGATCTTGTCGGACGGTACAAGGCCCACGATGAGCGAATGCGGTGCAATCTTGGGGACGGGAGGAACGACGAGCTTGTGATGCTCACAAGGGCGCAGTGGGTCGCTTTGTCAAAGGAAAAGCAAGACGGATCCACGAGCAGCAGCAAGAAGAAGGGGAAGCAGCGTTCGGTGAGAAAGAACTTTGCCGACTCGGATGACGACTCAGACGATGAGGCTGTACCACCACCGAGGAGGAAGTTTGACATCAGGAAAGTGAGGTGTTATAACTGTGGCCTCCTCGGCCACTTCAAGACTGACTGCGAGGAAGCACCGAAGCAGAAGGCGCTCATGACCCAGCAAGGAGATGATGGAGATATGATGTTGATGTGTAAACTGGTGGACGACGAGGATCCAGACTCTCAAGCGTTGACTAAAGAAATTGTCGAGCTTGCGGAAGAAAAAGTTTGCCATCATCTTCATGGTTCGGAAACTCGTATCTATGCTACAGATGCGGGGGTGGTTCCGAAGCTTATGTCGATGCTATGGGCATAAGTGCTAACTTTGCTAGAGCAGATGCAGCGATAGCTGCGTGTGCTCGACCATGGAGAAGTAATCTTTGTGCCGTTCAGAGGTCCATAGATGGCCACAAAAATAACACTGAACATGGTGCCTCGCTGAGTAGGCCGAAAGCACCGGCCGCAGGCACCAAAGCTGGATCCCTTGTGCGGAGTAAGGGCGCCTCGCACCCAGCAGCGAGTGCTGCACAAGGAGCCTCCAAGGCAGCTACGTGTGGTGGCCTAGCCACAAGATAAGGCTCGCATGGTGGGCTACAAACAAGTCTAGCAGGAGGGCTTGGTGGCTCACGTGGTGAGCTAGGGCCATCTACACCTAGTGACGTTGCAAGTGATCCAGGAGATATGCAAGGTTCATTACCAGCGCATGTACGTACAGTTTTGCCATGCTTGGCCACTATAATGCAAGAAGATGGGAACGGCAAGGTAACATCCGTACCCGGGAATGAAAGTCTAGCTTTGCCAAAAGCAATGTGCGAAGCAAACGGTGAGGAGTTACCCCTGAAGGTACAAGGAGCCATGCAAATAATGTCGTCTCCGAAGGCACAAGAGACGAGGACAACGCCACCTACACCTGTACTGCTACAACCGGTGTTACACCTGTATTCGGAGAAGACTCTTGGGACGATTGACCCGGCAAAAGTGAAAGGGAGTGGGCGACGGTGTCTAGCAAGCGCCGAGGAACCGGCGAAATTTGAGGACGCAAATAAGGAGAAGTGTTGGCGTCATACTATGAAAGAAGAGTTGGGGTCGATCCATGACAATAATTCATGGGAGCTTATGGATCTTCCCAACGATGAAAAGGCTATGGAGCTCAAGTGGGAATTTAAGGTCAAGAAAGATGTTGAAGGGTGCATGAAGCACAAAGTGAGGTTTGTAGCCAAAGAGTATGTGCAAGAGGAAGGTGTGGATTTTGAAGAAGTGTTCGTTCCCATTGCAAAGATGGAGTCGGTGAGATTACTCATCTCTCTCGCGGCTCAGGAATCATGGAAAGTACATCACATGGATGTAAACTCCGCGTTTTTGAATGGCTAGATAGAAGGAGATGTGTATGTGAATCAACCATCGGATTTCATCAAAGAGGGAGAAGAGCACAAGGTATTGAAGTCACACAAAATCTTGTATGGGCTATGCCAAGGACCTCGGGAGTGGAACAACAAACTTGATCGGACATTGATTTCTCTTGAATTTGAGAAAGCCCCACTAGAGCATGCAATGTACAAGCGAGGTGAAGGGAGGGATCGTCTACTAGTTGGCATCTACGTCGACGACCTATTAATTACTGGAGCAGATGAAGAAGTGATTGCAAAGTTCAAGCTACAGATGAAAGAGCTTTTCAAGATGGATGATCTAGGTCTTTTGAGCTACTACCCCGGGATAGAGGTACATCAAAAGACGGAGGGGGTCACACTATGCCAGGAGGCATACACAAGGAAGGTACTTGAAAGCCCTGTCATGAGAGATTGCAATCCAGTTGACACTCTAATGGAACCTCGTCTAGCGCTGAGCAAGAAAAGTAAAGCAGCCGTAGTTGATGCAATAGAGTATATTGCAGCGGCCACTGCGATGCGTCAAGGTGTGTGGCTAAGGAAGCTACACGGTGATCTCACGGGTCGAGATCCGGAACAAGTGGTGCTCAATGTTAATAGCAAGTCTGAAAATTTTCTACGTGAGGATCCAGTGCGGCAGGATAGGAGCAAGCACATTGATACGGTGTATCACTACATAAAAGACTGCGTAGAAGAAGGTAAGATGAAGGTCAACTACGGTTGCACCGATGATCAGGTGGCGGACATGCTAAGCAAGGCTTTGGATCGAGAGAAGTTCTTGAAGATGCGAAGAAGGATCGGCGTCGGAGCTGTGACATGACGACGTCGTGTTTAGGGGGGGTGATTGTTGGAATTAAACACGAGCACAGCCTCCCAATATTGATACGTGTCCAAGTTAATAATGTATGTACGTATCCGAGTAGTGCTGGAGTTAGCCTCCGAGTAGGATTGGTCTTGTTAGCTGCTAGTGCTATTTATATACGTGCAACCAGCCTTGTAAACTTGTACCGATCAGAAGCAATAAAGAATCAAGAACGTCACGTTCCTGTGGCAATACCTTGGCTTTGTGTGCGTGGTGGCGTTTGGCTTCCGGCCGGCTGGCCGTAGTGTACGCTCACGTATTTCTGGTGTTGCTTGCCGTAGCTATCGATCAGGAGTTCATCGACTAGCAGAAGCCTACCTTTACACTTTGGTACATGGTGCATCTCGGCGTAAAGTATTTCGTCGGGCTGAGCCAGCTTGGAGCAGGAACCAAAACAGTCAGCGTTGCTTTGCTTCGTCGTCGTTCGTCGTCGGTCGTATCACCGTCGCCGGAAAATACATGACGTCGGGTCTGGGCCAACAATCATGAAAGACCAACTCCGGGTAGCTACACAGTGCGAAGAGATCAAAGCTAGATATTTTAATACTACTATCTTCTGACGTGAAGTCACCATGAATATATGATGTGCTTGTGACAGGTCGATCGAAGTGATCAGGCGTAAGTAAATATCGTGTCGCCGGTAATGTAACCAGCATGCATCCATGATTTTTGTTACACGCTTGGATGGACGCATGGATGATTGCGCGCGCACACACGTGTGGATCTGAGACACTAGTAGAAAAGTCTTTAGTCCCGGTTTTAGAGGGCCTTTAGTTCCGATTCTGAAACCGGGACAAAAGGGTCGGGACTAAAACCCAAACTTTTAGTCCCGGTTGGCTTACGAACCGAGACTAAAGGAGCTCCACGTGGGCGCTGTCTGGAGCTCCACCTTTAGTTCCGGTTGGTAACCGGGACTAAAGGAATTTTTTTAGCATTTGTTTTTCCTGAATTTTTTTGAAAAAGAAATGTTTGAAATTTTTTCTGATTTTGAATTTCCGAATTATTTGACAATTTAATCTCTAATCACCCCTCATCACTGCTTAAGTATGAACCACTCATTTCAAATCGTCTAACTTCCGGCTGGTCACCATCCTCTCGCTACCCCAGCCTTCATACTTCCCGGCTGATCACCCATTCTCTCACTACCCCAACCTAAGCACGCTTAACTTTCAAGTTCTATTCCCCCCAGTTTTCAAGTCTGCACTTGTTGTTTTCCTGACAATAGTAAGCTGTCAATCCTATTAATCCTTAGGAGTTGAACTTGAGCATGAAGTCACACGTTTCACCGTTTCAGTTTGAAACTACTATTCTAAAAACAGATTATTTACTAACACTAATATTTCTTGAATAAATAGTTTAACCATAATTTGACCAGAGTTTGACAAAAAATTCAAAAAAAACTTAAATTTGAGGATAACTTTTTTTCCTTTCAGAATTAGGGAATTCAAAAGATTTGCAAAATGGCGTAGGACCGTAGAAATCGGAACCGGGTTTTCGTGCTGAACATTTTGATATATTATAGGGTTTTTTCGATATTGTATGCAAATGTTATAGCCATTTTACTTTTTCATAACACTTTTTTGCAAAATATGTCGACATTTATGTTTTTTAATTTTCCTAACTAGTAGATGTAGTAACATAACTACACCTCAAAGGATTTTAATTTTTGAAGTTTTTATCATATTTTTTGTTTTTCTCAAAACTGAAATGGCGAGGGGGGGGGGTAGAGTTTGAAAATTGCACAACCCCTTTAGTCCGGGACGGTGTCCAATTCTACCATCGACTACATCTTCTAGCACCGTCCCAGCCAGAGACACAACTAAGGTTCACCAAGCCAGAGTCACGTTCTATTAAAGTGGCAAAAAGAATTACTTTTTAATATGGAAAAAAGAATTACTTTTTACTATGGCAAAACTAATTCTATCAACTATTATTAAAGGATAAACAACTATTAATACAAAACAGTAGCAAAACTAATATTAATTAATTATAAATATTTATCTACTGTTGTCTAATAGAAGCATCACTACCGGAATCGCACCCTATGCCGACGGCCCTGGCCGTCGGCATAGCCCTGTGACTAGGAGCAACATGTTAAACTCAAATTATTGAAACTACAACATGTTAAAATCTACAGAAAGAACTAACTAAAAATAATTGAAAACCACAATTAAAGGACTAAAACAACTATATAAGCAAAACATTACTGTTTTAACTAAAATCCTAATTTAGATTATTCTAAAAATAACCAAATAAATCTTACTGTGACAACAATCTAACATGTGACTAGGAGCAAAACGAATTAAATTTAAAACTATTTTTAAACTCAAATTATTCACAATCTAGGATTTGAAGCAAATTTGAAAAAAAAATCATATTTAAATCATTCAAATTTGAAAACTAATGGCACAAACAAAAACTAGACAAAAATTTAAATCTAATGCAAAAAGAATCACTCAAAAACATCAAATATACTAAAAGATATAAGCAATTTAAAACAGAAACTAAAAACAAAAAACAAATTTCAGAACCCCTTTAGTCCACCCACCGGGACTAAAGCCTCAACCCCTTTAGTCCCGGTTCGTGGCTCAAACCGGGACTAAAATGCGTCGCACCCTTTAGTCCCGGTTTGTGGCTCCAACCGAGACTAAATGTCTTATTTGAACGGGAACTAAAGCCTGCCCGGTGCGGTAGCCGCTCGAATTGGGACTAATGCTCACATTAGTCCCAGTTCGTAATGCAACTGGGACTAATGTGTAGATTGAGCTTGGACCAAAGCCCTGTTTTCTACTAATGAGAGCTCGCCGTTCTACTATATGTAATCTTGTTTTGAGAGAGAATCTAGCTTAATTACAGTGTTCGTCCGATGGGAGACATGCAATCTCTGCTGTGTTGACTGGAACATTTCAGTGCTTGTACCAGCGGAGACATGCAAGCGAATCACCAGTGCAGCCATGCATGCACGGGAGATAAGTTAGGTGCGACGCGATGAACAGGAAACGCATGCGACCATGCAGATACAAGTAGCTAGCTAGTGTTGATTTTGGGATCGATTCCAAGAACCGGGAGATATATATTCTCCAATAATCGAGATGTCTATTCGAGTTCCGTAGCCAACTTGGAGCCCCAACTTGTGGGTGTCCACAAGATATCGCGATTATCCGAAGTCAGTGACGACGTAACGTAATAGTACAATCAGAGGGTATTTGGAATGGGACGGTGCCAAATTACACTAGAATTTTCTGCCTCATCACCCCACGCAGAATTGCTCACCACGTATTAACTCTTTTTTTTAGTTGCACGTACGTATAAACTCTTAAGACCGTGAGAGCTCGATCGATGCATGTATGAAATCCCAAATGGCCTGTCTGGCACCGCGCGCTAGTCCGACTGAAATCGACGTCGACTATGCAAAACCGGTCGCAGGGACACCTCCAAAGCCATCCCGAAAGCATCGCCGTGCTGTTCCCAATAAGAGACTTGTACGGTCATTAGGCAATCCGAGACTTTCCGCACGCAAGGTAAAAGAAGATGTGCTCCAAGATAACTTTTGACCGCCGGTGAGGCATCTCCCTTCGCGAGACCACACACGCAAACGCCGGCGATGGGTCGGTCGACGCCGGAGAGACGAGGGGGACTCCTCTTTCGTCTTGGATTTCGGTTGCCTAGCTGCTTCGGCAGCGCGGTCGTTTTCTCTAGCCATTTTCCTAAAAATGGCAGTGCGCTGCGCTTTCAACGTGGCCCGAAGGTGTGGCTCCATCTACTTGCATACGGGAAGGAGCTAGGCAGACACCGATGGAGACGGCGAGCATCTCGGTTGGTTTCGATGGGGATAGGATGTGTTGCATCGCGAGTATGCTTGGTGAGACCCTTTTGTTTCTGTTAAGCTAGATGGAGTAGTACTAGCTCGTTCTGGCTAGCCGCCGTCTGTAGGAAATCTTCTCACGGTGTAGACATTCTACTTCAAGTAGGCCAAATCGCAGATAGAAAATTGGGAGGGAATAAAAAGATTGAGTCGATACGGAAATGCTTCAGGGGAGAAGTTCCCTCTCCAATAATGCCATTAGTTAATTCCATGGGTTTGCTAGAAAAATAATTCCACGTACGTCGATCAGTGAGCAGCATCCACATATTACACTGCTAGCAACAGAAGTTGGTATATGAACATGAGCTCATGTTGCTGTCGATCGTGATTAGTTTGAACATCAGAGAGAAATGTGCAAGCCAGCCAGTGGGTGTGATTTGGGTGGGGTTAGGTTAATTTGGAGCTCACGCCTCTAGGTAGAGTAGATTAGTAGTATTTGCATGCAGTATTCGAGGCTGCATTATCCACGTACAATATGCTTTATTAGTCGAGGAGGATCAACCCCATCCAATCGTCCATGAGTCATGCGTGTGTTCGTGTTTTCTAATTGCTTGGATTAGGTTTGCTAGCTGGCGTACATGGTGAGCCACATGATTAAGTAAAGCATGCAATGTTCGAGACTGGAAATGTTACTACCGGCAGCATATAATATGCCACGCGATTCGATGGCCACTTAGTCGAGGAGGATCAATCCGATCATGTTAGCTCTGCTCCTTTTTCTAACCGCGAGAAGTCCAGATACAACTGTCTGTGTCGGCAATCCCTCATCTTTTATTCATTTATATATCAGATCCATGATTTGCTATGACTAAACATGACGCACAAGCCGGCCACCGGATGCTGCCGTCCATTCTCTGTCTTCTTCCAAGCTCAGATCAAATCACCTTCTCTCTTGGGTCTGCTTTATGTTCACCATTAATCTATTTGTATAACAGAGCACTATCGATTTTTTCCCCTGACAGGGCATGGCACGGAATGTAACTTTCTAGATGGATGCTTACTGGGCTAAGATTTTCTGTCAGCGAAAAAATTGTCCGGCACCGCATGGTACAGAATAGTCTTAGATCGTAAGTCTGAAACTTTCTGTATCCCGACAGCAAAAATCTAGTAATCTGCCGACCTTATTAAATCTGTCATTTGATTATTAGCTGGGCTGAAATGTTGTCGATGGTCTGTTGTGTAATTGTAATCTACGGAGACTTCCCAAAAAAAAAATTGTCTATGAACACTAAAACAACGGATGCGGGACGCATTCTGCATGCCACCGTTGTATAAAAGGCTGGAGATGCCTTAGGTGTGATCGTCACAGGTCCATTTGTTAATCTCCTTTGGTGGTGAATTTTAGGGTATATGCAAGCACGCATGCGCATGGTATGGTTGCAACTTTTGCCCCCACATTGCCAGCTGCGGCAATACTAAAGAAACAAAAGAATATATCCGATAATCCGTGCTCATCTACATCCCGTTTGCATCCAAAGGCCACATTTAATCATATTGGTTGAACAAACCTCATGCAATCGTTCTAGCCCGTTACATCCAAAGACCATAAGATCTCGCGCACTGCAGTGATGACCGCGCCCGGTTTGAATCCGTAGCTCTAAAGATACCTTGCAAAACATTTGGAATAGATTATCTGTTAAAAACACACTCGTTTCAGCCATTTGAAATTCCCCAAAGAAGGGCGCAAACTCCCACACAGATGTGGCCCTTTTGTTTTTCGTGAATACCGCCCAATTAATTCTCGAACTAATTTGACATACTTGTTGATGGAGACAAATTATAAGTAACGTGAATTGTGCACCAAATCAAGTTAGCCAATGGGCAAGACATGATTAATGATGAATTATTTTCCTTTTTATCACAATAGCAACTTTTTTTACCTTGCCAGTTACGTTTTGCCAGATTATCTTTGGTAAGAACTACATTTCTTTGAAGAAATCACATGAGAACTTTAATCTAGAATGAACTTTTGTTTTTGAAAATGTGTCTGTGGAAAATGTGCCTCGAATTCGTAAGGTCCGCATGCATGCACTTTTATGGTGAACTTACCACTAGTATTCAACCTCCATTGAAACACATCTCACATTTGTGTCAGATCGATCGCGAACTAAATGTAGCCTTTTTGTTCATTTATCACCAAGTAAAGCCCTGCGAAATTGAATGTTCCGTGGCTAGCTCCAAGAACCGAGGCCACCAATGCCTCCTTTCTAAACGCAATATTGTAAAGGGTCGGATATTATAGAGCAAATGGAGTGTCACCCGGCCTGATATCTTTTCAAAAATGTGTTGATTAGCTATTACCAACCTTAAAGGAACCTTGATTAAAGAAGAAAGATTTGACCTTCATCAAGCCCTTCAAAAACGTTGAATCGGTAGGCTTTGCTTCTACTACGGATACCATTTTAGAATGTAGGTATTTGTTGTGCAACAGCTCTTGCAAACACGTTCCTTGCTAAGAAACATATACACCCACTTGTTGGGTAAGCACCTGTTTTTGAGAGAATTCCTTATTTGCCCCTTTCTTAAAATTTGCTTCCTTATTTGGCCTAAAATAAGATTTTCTTCCCTGTATGACACCTAAAATAAATTTTGTTCCTTATATGACACTTCCGTTCATTTTAGGCACTGATGGTGTTAAGTGTGTGGTGAAAATACCATTTTGCCCCTAGTGGATTGTGTGAGTATACTGGATGTAGTAAAAAAGCAATCGATTCACCCATGTTTTAGGAATGTGCAACGGATGCTGCGCATGTTTATCTATATCTATATCTATACCTACTAATAAAGGGGCTATTGCTTCTTACCACCGTAATTTCATCCGTTT